>NW_026874054.1:0-158151 GCF_032173495.1 Musca vetustissima | reverse complement strand
GCTTGAATGTCAGCATAATAAAATAGGGACAGAGATAAAAAGTTAGAGCTATAATTTTTAGCTAATATTGAAAACGGGAAACATCGGTAAAATACCGCTGTATTTTTTAAGGTATTCCCATTATTTACAGAAAAATTTGGCTGCGGAATTCTGTTTTTTTTTTTTTTTTTTTTTTTTGGAGGGTAACAAATTTCTTCGCACAATTTTGCATATAGCGTCAATATACGGACCGCCAATTATTAGAGACTTTTAGGCATTGTGATAATCTCCGCATTTCCCAACCGAAGCGACGGCCAATTGACATTCTGCTTTAAAAATACATATTCGCAGAAACTTTTCATTTTAGTTACTTGTTTTGCCATAGAAAGGCGAATTTCTGCAGCTGTTCCACAGGAAGAAGAATGCCTCCAGCTCTCCTATGGGAAGAACAATACTTCCTGCTTTTCAATAAGAAGAAAAATACCTCCTGCTTTCAAAATGGAAGAAGAATAGCTGAAGCTCTTCCACATTAATTAGAATACCTGAAACTTTTTCACAAAGAATAATACCGGCATCTCTTCCATTGGAAGAAGAATACTTGTAGCGCTTCCGCAGGAAGAAGAATATCTAAAGCTGTGCTATAGGGGGACTAATAACAGCTCCAGCTCTCCTATAGGAAGCTCTTCCACAGGAAGAAGAAAACCTACAGTTCACCAGCTCTCCTATATGAGGAATAATACCTCCAACTTTCCTATAGGAAGAACATTACATACAGCTCTCCTATAGAAAGAACAATACCTCCAGGTCTTCCATAGGAAGAATAACACCAGCAGCTCTTCCACAGGAATCTCTTCAACAGGTAGAAGAATACCTGCAGCTCTTCCACAGGAAGAATACCTATAGTTCTCCTCTAGGAAGAATAAGACCTCCAGCTTTCCTATATGAAAAAAATACCTCCACCTTTCCTATAGGAAGAATACCTCCACGTCTTCCATAGGAAGAAGAATACCTGCAGCTCTTGCACTGGAAGAAGAAGACCTGCATCTCTGCCACAGAAAGAAGGATGCCCGCAGTGATTCCACAGGAAGACGAATTTCTGCAGCTGTTCCACAGGCATTACATGTGAGAATTTTTTTTATCTAAAATTGTCAATTAAAGTCCATGTTTTGCCTTGTACCGTCCTGACAAATGTTAGTAATTTTGATAGTCTTAGTCTCATTTTTCAACCGGAGTGAGTTAAATTTTGGGTTGTTGGTGGATAAAAAATTATTCACAAAAAATTTCATTATAAGAAATTGTTTTCCATAAGGGTATGATATTGTTTGTAAATGCCTTGTTAACCTCGAAGTGAGGCACTAGCGAAATTTTCATGCAGTTTATTTCGTTGGTCAGCTAAGTACTTCGCTTTGTTACAAGAGACATTTGGGTATGAAAGGTTTTTTGTATAGATGCAATAAATAGCTTCTGGGGAGAATATCCCAACAAAACACTAAGGGAACTGATAAGGATCAGTGGCGTGATCCGAAACTATAGTCTTCCCTGCCTTACCCCTCGGCAAACAATGACATACATTCCTCGACTATTTGGCAAAAACAAAATACAAATGATACCCAAATAAACCGCCAACACTACTGTTTATACCCTACACAACTATGTTGTCAGGGTATTATAGCTTTGTGCAGCCCCAAAAGTTTGTAACGCCGCGAAATATTGGTCCTAGACCCACCTTTAAGTATACCGATCGTCATATCTCGACTATCTGAGTCGATCTAGACATGTGTGTCCGTCCGTCCGTCTGTCCATTATAATTTGTAAACTCGATACAGGCCAATCTTCACGAAATTTTGCATGTAGGATGGGTTCTGGCCAATGAAGACCCCTATTGTCCTTGGAAAATATCGGTTAATATTTAGGGGATGAAATGGACCAAAAACTTTATTTTTGTCCAATTTTCTGATCGCTCCAGAGGCCGCAATTATGGCCCGAACTTCGCGATTTTTCACATGGAGAAGGGGATTGGGCCAAAGAATAAGCATGCCAGTTTTTATAAGGTCGGTCAATATTTAGCGGTTCAAATGAACCCTGATTTTTGTGTAAAAATTGCAAAATTTGTATTCTATAGCGTATATATTTACTCCTGAAGGATATAAATTGATACCAATCACATTGTCGTAGGTACTCAGATGCGGGTGTTGCACTTAAATATTTACAGGTGCTTACGTATTCATATATTATTTAGTAACCTATTACCACACTTTAGGGCGGATATATATATCCTGATCGCTTTGAAATGTTCCATGAGGTTCCAGTTATGGTCAAGGACAACGCCTAAAATGTTAGATGATGATCAGATAATAATTTTTCGGATGAAGTGGACCGAAAACTTTATTATTTGTACTTTTCGAGTCGAAAGCCGAACATCACAACACAACCTACGGTGAAGGGAATCTGGACAAGTAATTAGAGGGACTGTACTGATTATTAGTAACATTTTCTGATCTCTAGCCAGTCAAAAGTGTGCAAATATCGCGAAATATTGCCCAATCTCAAAATATAGAACCACAGAAAGTTAGATTTTCATGGAAGTTGTGTAGGGTATCATATGGTCGGCCCCGTCCGACTATACTGCTCCACTCACTGGTTTCCATAAACTTTTATACACATGTTCGATCCAGTGTGGTAGTATATTGACATTCGGGGTTGTATGAGGTAAAAAAGTCTTCCGTCAGAAACTTATCAATATAAGTCCATTTCGGCATAGGCCATGTTTCAAGCGAAATGGCTATAAGACGGTAGCTGAATTTTTTTCAATGTAGGTCCAGACTTTCGCTTCGGCTTAAGTAGTTGTTTCTTACTGACGGGGCATGGTTCCCTCGATGCGTTTCTACATAAAAGAGGCCTGTCCCAGACGGATTTATGTGGGTGCGGGATGACTAAGGACTGGAGGCATATACTGACGGAATGCCGTTACTATGATGACATTAGAGATTTAGCAAGTATGGGTATATCGAATGGAGGGGCGGGGTGGAATTTCAGTAGGGCTCTTGAAGACGATCGGACCTTTAGTTGTTTAACCCTTTCAGTGTTTTTGTCGAATATATTCGACATTTAAAATTACTCTCTTCCTTTGCGATTTTTCGGTTATCCTATGTACCGTTACAATTGATGTCTTTGTTTTTGCTGAAAGACAGACAAAACTGTCCGAGGGTTAAAATAAGAATTGCTTTTTTTCTAAACTCTGTGCCTTCATTTGATTTTAAGTACAAAATTTTAGATTTTTAATCCGACAAAAATTTTTGTTGATACTGAAAGGGTTAAGTAGTTTTACTCGTTAAGCATAAGCGTAGCCCCCTTGTAGGTGGGCTCAGTTGGTTGCACCGGGTGGAGGTGGGTGCTGGTTTTGGTGCGGTTGTCGGAGGTTGTTGGTGGTGAGCGTGCTGCCTGCGGTTATTTGTGCATCGTGGGTCGTTCGCGGTTTCTACTTCATGAGCTTCACTAGTCTTGTGGATGTAGTGTAGGCTGTCCGTGTGGGCAGTTTTGTTAATTGTTTGTGTTGTTATTGTCCCATGCCGCGGTCCTTTGGGCCCTTTATGCAGTCCGTGAGGACAGTATGTTAGTTGTTTGTGTTGTGTATATTTGTTCGACGTCGCCACTGCCTGGGGTAAGGTTTATCCTTGTCGCTTGCGGTTTTTGATGCTGCCGTATATTTTGTTTTGGGATACCAGCCCGGACTTGTGTCGAACTGGGAGAGGCTTCGGTCTCGAGCCTGAGCGGAGGTTTTCCGCATCGCGGGTGTCAGATGCCCCTGGATCTGTTGATCCAGCCTGACAGTTGGTGTGGTCCCCTGGGGAGCTTCGCGGGGGTTGTGGTTTCGCCTCTCACCAAGGGGGAGGGTGTGCCTTCTGCATGCTCTCCGATTGGTACAGCACTTCGGTGCTGATGCGCTGGTGTGCGCATATCCGCCTGTGGCTCAGCCACTGTGAGGTAGGCCCATATATATGAAGCAAATACAGTCTACGAATTAAACCTTCAATTACGCGTAGTAATATTATTATAATAACTACATTAAATTCGAACATGGTGTCTATTGAATCGACCATTTAGTTTAAAATGGTGAAACTTAATACTTATACAATAGTTAGTGAAAATACCGACCAATACCTCTGATACCAAAATTTCAGAATAACACCGGAATTCAACTTTAATAAACATTTACTCTTCAAATAAGTTTATATAGATTGACATCGACTTTACATTTAGAACATTTTTTGCCAAAGAAATAGTTTTTTTTAATTTTATTTCTATTCATTCACTATGCCCATTCATATGGGTTTCATCATTCAAGATAATAGTTTCTTTCATAAAGTCATTCATAAGCGAATCAATTCAATTTATTCTCTTGCCATTCATTTCGTCTAATTTGGATGTGGTTCCTCTTATTTTTGTTTTTTGTTTGTGTGTTTGTTTCATATGTTGGTCAGTTCATTCGTCAGTCAGTCTGTTCATCTGTTTGATTGTATTCCATTGTAGCTGTAAGTCGTAATAAAACTAAAGAAAACAACAACAAAAAACGAAATATTCTTATTTTTCTGGCAAATTGCCAGACATAGGCAGGCTCTTGTTATTGTTGTTCTACTTCGTCTAACCTGAAAAAATATTTTTGATACTTTCACAGACTCGGACTGGGTTGGCTGCCAGGTGAGAAACTTCTATGATCATGATGTGGTGGCATCGGCGGCCAAAGAATTTTGGAACATAATCATTACTTTGGGTAGTTGTATAGACTTCCCCCTCGGACAATTTCCTAACGACTTCGATAATGAAAACATACAAAAAAATCTTATATCAAACTAGATATATGTGTGTGCATGTGTATGCTAAAATGAAAATCCTATCTAAATAAACATTTTAACGTTTCGGCTTCTTTTGTGGTATTGAATTAAATTTACATAAATTGTGATTTTTTTCGTTTGTTTGTTGTTCTTCGTTTTAAAAGGGAAGTATCATCTTAAAGTTATTTGCAAATTTATTTTCTGTGTTCATTCGTTTGGTTGTTTGTTTTGTCTATGATCATGTGAAATATTCTTACGAAATGAAATACTTAACAAGTGTTAGTTATGAAGGTGATATATTTTATTGAGTTCTGCATAAGTGGATTAGTGGAAAAGTTTACATTCGAAAGTGTGTGGGGAGGATGTCATGAAATTATATTGCGTCTAATATATCGAGTGGCACTGGCACCACTGCAATATAACGCCGCGAAATGTTGATCCTAGACCCACCTTTAAGTATAAAGATTGTCATATCTCGACTAGCTGAGTCGATATAGCTGAGTCCATTATAATTTGTAAATACGATACAAGCCACAGTTATGCACCATTCTTCACGAAATTTTTCATGGATTTTGTTGGATGGGTTCTGGCCAGGTCGCTCCAGAGACCGCAATTATGGCCTGAACATCGCAAAATTTTACATGGAAAAGGGGATCGGGTCAATGAATAAGCATGCCAGTTTTGATAAAGATCGGTCATTATTTAGCGGGCCAAATGGACACTGACTTTTATGTGGAAAATGACAAAGTTTTTATTCCATGGCGTATATATTTAATCCTGAAGGTTATAGACCCGAGAAGTTTATAGTATATCCAGGAAGAGCGGTTGGCCTTTAAATTGATACCAATTATATTGTCGTATGTACTCTGATGTGAGAATTACACTTAAATATTTAAATATTTACGTATTCAGATATTATTTAGTACCCCAATACCACTAGAGGGCGGAAATATATCGCTTTGAAATGTTCCATGAGGTCGCAATTATGGTCAAGGACAGCGCCTTTAATCTTCGGTGATGATAAGAAAATAATTATGGGATGAAATAGACCGAAAACTTAATTATTTTGGTATTTTTTCGAGTGCATAAATCGACTCAGAAAGTGATTATATGCATATTCTCAAAGAGAATCATATGTCTATCTCGTTTCCTGTACCACAATGTGGTAAAGGGTATAATTAGAAGGACTGTACTGAATATCAGTAATATTCGGAAAATATGGCATTGTAAGGAAGAGGTCCTGTTGACCTCTAATCGTGCAAGAGAGTGCAAATATCACGAAATATTGCCCAGTTTTGTAATAAATATCTACAGAAAGTTAGAGAGCCGTGGTCGGGCCGAACTTTGGATACCCTCCCCCATACACGGACAGTTACTAGAAACGATAATATAGGGAACATACCAAAAAGTGGACCTATACCGGCATTTCTAAAAACGGATTTTGTAAACCATAATGTTAACCATAATACAAATTTCAGAATTTTTTTAATGGATAATTATACCCTCAGCCTAATGGCTAATGAGGGTGTATACACTTTAACACGGTGAAAATGTGACTCATCGAAATATTGGTTCTAGAAATTTAGATTTCATCCAAACTTTGCCCATCTTATTATTTCTTCCAAACTTAGTTCAAATTCGAAGATGGTTAATATCGGTCCACTCCCTCTGAAACCTCCACACAGGGCTAGGTCTAAATGCGGATATAGTTCATTATCGAACGTTACTAATCTAATTTTTTATCTCGCTATCCTCCGCAGGTGAAATGATTAAAACAGAGTCTTAGAACCAAACTCAAAACGGGGTTATATGGGGACTACCCCAATAATGGGGAGAATACCAATTTTGCAACGAATTCGGTTGAAAAACGCGCTCAAGAACCCCAAAATACCGAAAATTGGCGGTACCCTTATATGGGTGCTATCCGAAAAAATGAACCTATATTTATAATTTTTGTGGATAGATTTGGTACCTATTAAGAGCTCAAAATACTAAATTACAGCCAATTCGGTGGAAAAATACGATCAAACCCCCCAAAATACTGAAAATTAGGATGTACAGTTATATGGGGGCAACCATAAAAAGTGGACCAATATTTATAATTTTTTGTGGAGACATTTAGTACCCAATAAGAACTCAATTTACCAAATTTCAGCGTATTCGGTTGAAAACGCGCTCAAGAACCCCAAAATACCGAAAATTGGGGGGTTACTGTTATATGGGAGCTATGCCTAAACGTGGACCGATATATCCCATCTTCTAACTTGACCTGCCAGCAGATAAAAGACAAACCTATGCAAAATTTGAGCACCCAATCTCAGTCTCTTCAGAAGATAGCGTGATTACAACAGACGGACGGACAGACAGACGGACGGGCATGGCTAGATCGTCTTAGAATTTTACCCTAATCATGAATATATATACTATGGTGGAGGGTATAAAAACTATTACGACGAGCGAAGAACGAATCAAAAGGGGTACTCCACTCGCTACATATTATATTTAAATTCTAAAGTTTGTCCCTTTCTAGTTCAAGCTTGATCTATGTTGGTCAAAAATATTAATGTGTAGATCGTTAGTGTGGATTCGGCTAATACGTTTCTTTAAGTCAAATACGATGCCTTTCACCAAAGTTAAATGTGATGTCTTAAATCTGTACCACCTACCTAAGTACTGGAAGACATTTGCAAACGAAAAAACCTATTATTTATTTTCTCAACTGTTGCAGTCTTTATGTTTTCATTTTTTATGATTCCTTATTTTTATTAATTATTCCTTCATTATTTGAATTAATTATTAAAACATGTAGCAAACGAAATAACTTAGTATTGAAACAAGACGTCAATCAGTATCTTAGGACTTGTACATATTTTATATTGTAAATAATAGCTATAAATTTTAATAAACAACACTTAATTAATTATAAATGAACGACATAATCATTTATGTTGTCGATTCAAGCAAATTTCATTTCCCCCTCACTTTCTTTAAACCAACACATAATGCTGTAAATTTTATCAAAATACTACTTCAAAGTAAATAGAAGAACAATTCATAATCATAATTTTACAAAACAATACTTTGTGTTAAAAAATAATAAAATACCACTGACATGTATTTCTTTCTAATTGGCCACTGGTGATGACAGAGCTGTGGGCTTCTTGGTTTGTTTGTTAGCGAATAACAAAAATGAGAAAAGAATATAAATTAGAAAAAAATAATAATAACGAATTGTCTTGTCCGACATTTGTAAGATTCCTTGTTCTACTTTGAAAAATATTTCTGTTGATTTGTTTTCTTGTTTTGTTATAAATAACTTCCTATTTATGTAGCGAAAACGAGAACTATTGTTATAAGCACCCACATAGAATAGAGAAAAAATACATTAATTACAAACAAATAGACACAAATAACCCTTAGGTCTATCGCAATCAGTTTAATTTATACATTTCCTGTAAAGATGTATTATTTTGTGTTTATATTGTCACATCCGCTTTTCTTTCGAATAACATTTCGCAATGAATTATAAAAAGCTACAATATTTGTTCATTGGTTTGTAATTGCTGTCGGTGCAAATACTCGAAAATAGTCATCGATTGTTTGAGTACAAACCATATTCATAAAAAATAGATGATCAGAAGAATGGAGTCTTTTTATACGAACAGTCGTTTCAGAAAAACTGAAAAATAGAGTTTGTATTTTATCATAGCTATGATAAAAAAGACCGAGTTTGAGTAGGGAATCTTTACCATCAATCTCAAGTATTTATAGCCAAGCTGAGGCAGGGAATATTAATATTTCGGCTGAAGGATGGAGGTTTTGGAGACAATATTCGTTTCTATGCACGAAATGGAGCTGGATGTATTTGTTGACGTGCTGAAGAAGCTTTCATAAACGAGCAAAAGAAGTCTTAATGGGTAAATTGAATTGACGACCTGAAGATTGAAGGATCTATAAACGAACTGAAGAAAGGAGTATTTATGTTCCACTAAGGAATGATGGTTCACTATATATGTCAAAGTATTATCCTGCATAATTTATAAACTAATGCGTCCATCCCGATTGTGGAAGCACTTTTTCAACTCCGATTGAGACATCTCCAAAAACTGAATTTTGAACACATCAACAGCATCTCGATGAAAATTGTTTACAACAAATTCTGTAAGTAAGGGAATAAACTGAAGTTTTTTGGCATGTCAAAAAAGTCCTGATTTGATACAATGTTTGAGAGCTCATAATGTCACAATGAGTCGTATTCTCTCATTAATTTATATCCCAACAAAAAAACTAAGCGAACTGATGTGGATCAGTGGCGAGATCCAAAACTATAGTCTTCCCTGCCTTACCCTTCGGCGGACAATGTCATACATTCCCCACTAATGAATGGTTGTTTAAAAAAACAAACAAACTGGGATTCAGCATCACAAACTGAAGTTTTTCGAAATACTCTGTAGAGATTGGCCATCCTAAGTTGCCTAGCAGAACAGAACTCACCTCGCCAGTTTTGTGGAAGAAACAGTCTATGGATTACTTTCAACTGGGTATTTCACAACATTTGGAATTGGCTCGTCTTCGAAGACCCACATGATCAATTGCTGTTTTGTTTCTGGCTCATAAGCATAAATCTATGATTCTACACCAATGACTATCTTAAGGTACGATGACCGCATATTTTCAAAAGGTATTTCACCATCTCGAACTCCGTATACCAAATTACAGACGTAGGTTGGAAAAATCCGATATAAATTTATACTTCCAATATGTACCGCCACTTTGGTTGAAATATGCGCCTAGAACACTAAAAATAATCCAAGTAGGGAGGAATATTTTTATTAAAAATTCTGTGTAAATTTTTTTATACATAGAGCAGGGAATTTAATCTGCAGCTACTACGGCTACACGAAATACGACGAAATTTATTATAACTTACTGAATTGAGTCTAGAATGATTCTGCCAAGTTTCGTGAAAATCGGTCCAGATTTAGATATAGCTCCCATAAACAGTTTCCTCCGATTTCATGTAAATGGTGCACCAAAGTCCCAATATATCTTTCTATTTGCTCCAAATTTGGCATAACGTACTGAATTGAGCCTAGGGTGATGTCTGCCAAGTTTCAAGAAAATCGGTCCGGATTTAGATATAGCTCCCATATAGTTTCGTCCGATTTCATGTAAATGGTGCACCAAAGTCCCTATATATCTTTCGATTTGCACGAAATTAGGCATGACGTACTGAATTGAGCCTAGAGTGATGTCTGCCAAGCAGGGATGGTCCGTGTGACGAAACTGTCAAAAAGGTTTAAACGTCGAAAACGTCATATACCTGTATAAAATGTAATAAACGTAGTAAACGTCATTTATATCAATATTATCAGCATATACAGTTATTTTCCAGAATATATATTATTTTTACACATATCTGACTATTCCTTACTAGAACTGAGAAAAATTTCTAATTTTTTTTGAGAAGAAAATTTTGAAATTTTATATGGATTTGTGTAAAGCATGCGCAATTTCCAAGTTGATTAATGGAAATAGCTATGTTGTCAAAAACCTAATGGATTTGGGTAGCTTTCCGACGTTTCTGACGTATGTATTATACGTCGAAAATGTATGTCATTTACGTCACTGTATTTGACAGGCCATCTCTGCTGCCAAGTTTAGAGAAAATCGTTCCAGACATTGCTCATATAGTTTCGTCCGATTTGATGTAAATGGTGCACCAAAGTCCCTATATATCCTTCGATTTGCACGAAATTTGGCATAACGTCCTGAATCGAGCCTAGAGTGATGTCGGTCAAGTTTCGTGAAAATCGCTCATGGTATAGATATAGCTCCCATCTATATTTTCGTCCTATTTAATGTAATTTCGTCCGATTTAATGTCCAGAATGATGGGTGCCAAGTTTCGTGAAAATCGCTTGACATTTATATATAGCTCCCTTTTATTATAGATTGATTTTAAGTAATTGACGCACCAAGGAACCAATAGGCTGGTAGGAACAAACCGTACTAAAATTAGTATAACCTAACCTGTGACAAGTTTCGTTGAAATCGCTTCATATTTGGATATAGCTTCCATATATATTTTCGCCCGATTTTATGTAAATTGGGCATCAAACTCCTCATGTTAGTCAGATTTGCACACGGTACAAAATTGAGCATAGAAATGTTGCGTTTTCTACAAGTTCAGGTATAGTCCAACGGATGACCTATTTATATTTGTTTGAAGTCGATTTACATACTTTTGTCCCATTGTAACAAACGAATGATATGTTTATGGATAGATCTAGGTAGATTCACATTTAGATAAATATCATCAGCTGTTTTATATGCCCATATTGGTGAAGGGTATAATATAGTCGGTCCAGTCCGACTTTACTACTTCCTTACTGGTTTATCTTGGAATAGGACAGCTAATACACAATTATAATTTTCGTGACGGGTCTTTATACGCCTAGGATGTGACACGGCACTAAGAAGGCAATGACATATTTTCTATTATACTCCTACTTGTAATATCTACGAAAATAGATGTTGAAGTTTAATAGGGTAATTCCACATACAAATATATTGAAAAATTTACGTTCCACATTTAACAATATTCATACTCGAATTTTTGAGACACCCTAATATTCATGAATTCATTTAAATATGAAATACGCACAATTCTGCATGCAACCATAAAATAAGAACGTGGGTATGGTGTAAGTGTAAGGATAACGTTAAATGAAATTAAATAAAAATATACTGGCGTAAGGATACCACCACAACCCTCTTACAATTACACAGCAAACACATTATATAACAACACACATACATAGTTCGCATTTGTCTTCTTAACGATTATACAAAAAAAAGCTCCTACAATCAACCCCACACCCTGTTCTTGCGTTAAAAAAAGTGAAAACAAAACATTTAGCAACTCCTTTATGAATGAGAGCAAGAAAATGTGTGTGTGTGTACGTGGTTTTCATTTAATCTTAAACGCTTTTAATGAAATTCAACGAATTGTAAAACAAATGTATGTAAATATTGAAATGGTGTGCTTTTTTCTCGCATTTGCATTCATACAGCCCCGTCAACGGAGATAAACATTAAAGACGCTCCACGCATTCACATATGTTTCATCGTGAAATTACGTGCTAAGGATAATAAAATGAAAAGAGCACTGAAAGCAACAGCCAAGATGGCAAATACGGGACGTAATGACATGTTTGCGGAATGAAAGTCAAGGCAATTACATAAATCTTAATGATATTTGAGGTTAATTTGCTGCGCGTCTTCTTCTTACTCATTGCTAAGAATATTAAATATTCGTTTTTTTGCGATTGTGAAAATGGGAAATTTTAGAATCATATATTGTCTGCAATAAAATGGGAATATTAAAATGGAATTAATTAAATATATATATGGATGCATATGAGGTTTCTGTGAACATTAAATGTTAATATTTAGAACATCATAATATTGACCGTATTGAAATTCTACAAATATTAAACCAGTAAGGAAAGTTCAAAGGTCGGACGGGCCGGCTATATGATACCCTTCGCCACTTTGGATACATACAAGAGATGCTCATATGTACAATATCCTTTTGATGGAATAGACATAGCATCTATGGAGGACCACTGAAATGGAATCGGGCGAAATTAAGTGCGTACATAGATATTTGAACTAAATTAAAACAACCCATACACATACCAATCTGAAATTTATGAAAAATTGAATTGAAAACTTAATATGGGAGCTATATCTAAATCTGAACTAATTCTAACAAAACTTCGCATCTAGACCTAATTCAGTACTTTGTGCAAAATTTTGTCTTAATCGGACAAATATTGGCAGTATTGTGTTTCATTTACATAAAAGCGGATGAAAATATATATGGGAGCTATATCTAAATCTGGACCTATTCCAGCAAAACTTCGCATACATAAATTTGGACATAATTCACTACGCTGTGCAAAACTTTGCCTCAATCGGCCTAAATTTGACTCTTTGGTGCCCCATTTACATAAAATCGGACGAAGCTATATATGGAAGCTACATCTAAATCTGAACCGATTCCAACAAAACTTCGCACACATTAATCTGGACCTAATTCAGTACTCTGTGTAAAATTTTGTCTCAACCGGACCATTGTGCTCCATCGGACGAATCTATATATGGGAGCTATATCTCAATCTCAACCGATTTCAACAAAAATTGGCATATATCAATCTGGGCCTAATGCAGTACTCTGTGCAAAATTTTGCCCCAATCGGAACAATATTGTGTGTTTGGTGCACCATTTACAAAACATCGGACGAAACTATATATGGGAGCTATATCTAAATCTGAAACGATTTTATCCAATTTCAATATGGTTCGTCCTTGGGCCAAATAAGTGGCATGTGCCAAATTTCATCAAAATCGGATCATAAAGGCGACCTGTACTTTGTTAACAAAAATACATGGACGGACGGACAGACGTACATGGATAAATCGACTTAGAATGTGATTCTATGCATATTCTCGAAAGGAACCATGGATCTATCTCGATTCCTTTTGCCTGTTACAAACATATGCACAAAGACATAATACCATGTGAAGGGTATAAAAATGTAACGATTTTTTACTAAAATATGACTATAGAGATCTAAAGTTTATCAGTCTTTTAGCATACGAAATACCTTGTTATGGATATCTAAGTAAAATTGTAAATGTTGTGCAGTCTAATTCCGATTGTATGTTAAGAAGATGTGTATTCCCAAAAATAATTACAACACTAGACCTATGGCGAATTTGCTGTAGTGGATTCAAAAAACCCGGCTAAGACATTTCGTCTTTAAAAAATCGTTTATGTAACTTACGGTATGTCAAATTACCCGATATGTCAAATTAAAGGCACTTCCATGAGAAAACTCGGTTAAAAATTTATTAATATCAAAAAGAAGCCAATGTTGCTTATTTTTATTAAGGACATTTTCTACTCAATGAGAATCCAAATATTATGTTGATCCCAAATTGGTTGAATGACACGCTCAAGCTCCCCAAAATTCCGATCTTTGGCGAATAGCGTTATATAGTGGCTTCCCTTAATGATAGACCAATATTGGCATTTTAAGTAAGAAGATTGACTACCATACCATAAACCTAAATAACAAAATTTCTACCATGTGACCCTATTCATCAACATACCGAATATTTATTTTTTTATATGGGGGCTAACCCGAAACATTAGCCAATATTGATATTCTTCATAGGCAGATTCCATAGCCCAAGTGAATTCAAATTGCCAAATTATAACTGATTCTTTTGAAGAACGCGTCTAAAACCGAATTAATGGGGGTACCGTTTTATAGGGGCTACCACAAAAAGTGGACCATATTGATAATTTTCGGTAAGAAGATTTGATAACTAATGAGAACCAAACGTAGAAAATAATAGCCAATTCGGTTGAAAAATGTGTCAAAAATCCCCGAGTCTTTGGGTGTACCATTATATGGTACCATCCTAGGATAAATAGCAGTACCAGGACATAATTTCAAAGTTCTATCTCGAATATTACGATCTCCATCTTAATTTCAAAATATCGTGATTTCAATAGACATAGAAACACGATTGATTTTAAAAGACAGACTCCACCTTCTCCTTATACTAAAGTCCCGGAAAAGTTATTAGTGTGCCGTGGCTGTACGTCGACATGGGAATTATACTAAAATATTTGTAGGTCGTTTAGCGTCGAAGTCCCGTTAAGGTCAATGACGACATATAAATATATAATTTTCTGTTAAGACAGGCTAATCAAATGTACCACAATTTTATGATTTTATAATCTGTCTGTAATTACGATATAAACACCACTAAATTTTACACGGCGAAGGGGATCTGGTCAAAGGATAAGCATAACTCTTTTCATTATGATCGATCTAAAAATTGTCGTGTAAAATGGAACTAGACATTTGTCTGAAAAATACAACAAATGATGGGTTATGCCATGTTTGGATCGCCTAACCCCCAGAAAGCTACTTCACAGCTTCTTCGGTAGGAACATTTTCCGAGGACCGAAATGGGAAAGTACCCTTATAAAGGGGCTATCAAAAATATGGACCAATATAGATAATGAATTGCAAATAATTTTTTACCCACCAAGAACCCGGAAACTAAATCACAACCCCTTCAGCAGGATGGTTACAATTAGTATAACCAGCCTACATCAAGCGTTTCCAAAATTCGTGTAAATCGGACTAATAATAAACACTGAAGCTATATAAAAATTTGGACAATTTTCGCCAACTTGGCCTATGTTCAGTCGTCTGTGTAAAATTTAATATTGATCGGCATTAAAAGTAAAATCGGACGAAAATATACGTAGGAGATATTCCATAATTTGAACCTATGTAGACCACATGGAATTCTAGACTCAAGTGGGTTTCTATGCAAAATTGGATGTCAATGAAAAATTGAGTACTTGCACATATTTCTGAACCGATGTGATAAACAAAATTTGCAAATTTCATTGTAGGCTCTTATTGAACCTCTGTTCAAAAGTAAGAGACAATCGGATAAGAGCTGTATTTTTTGTACTTTATAAAGAAAAACTTTTTAACCTAACTGCGAATCGGGCTTGGATCAAATAAATGGCTCGTCACACTTTTAATATCCTTGCAACCAACCGGTATTTTCATAAAGTATACAATAATAAGGGAATATATCATAACTGTTTCAAAATAATACCACATCCCGTACTCATTTATTTATGCCACGATGTACCGGCAATAGGTTAATAAATTATCGGCATCAGCTTAGATCTATTTCCTCTTCCACATATTACAAAGAAGCCCTTCAAGTTCAATTAGCCACCTACTAACACAAATAGTTAATGTGTTGACTTCTTGGGGTTGTCGAACTATGGGAAATACAAAGAACATCCCTCCGGCGTAGCCCGCCGTCCTGCATATACCTGTATATATGTTTGGTTTGTTTTGCATCACATTAACCGATAGTATTTTTGGGTGCGTGTTCGTATTCCATATATTAATGAGTGAGTAGCTTTGTGCGCTTGTCGTCCAGCATGTGCTAATCGAATTAATGAAATTAATTTTTGATGATATTGAAATTAGTAGATGTGTGTACTCATAGGTATACAAAATTTGACTTCTAATTCGTAGTGGCATGGGTAATGGAATGTGTAAGCATTGGGGCTATACATATACATACGCATTTTTGTCGGGTAATAATTAGGGGTGCCATTTTAGAAATCGTGGATTTTTTAAGTTGTCCTATATTAGAGGTTTACCATCATAAAATTATCGCATATCGATATGCAATTTTGAGATATCAGACATGACATGAGTAATTTGTTTTTTATTGAAAATGTCAATTTAAACATAATATTAAGTGAAATAAAAAAGTCTGTCCGATTCAAAACTGACAACCCTATACTGGTGTCGGAAAAATATTTGATTTTTTTTCCTCTTCGATAATTGTGTGATTATGTATTGGTAAGCTAGCGTTCGTGTGTATCGGTGTACTCATTAATTTTCTTTGACAGTTCTTCGACAAGGGGCACGTTTGACAATTTACCTCCTCACCTTAGTCATTTAGTGATTCCGCCACCACCCCTGCTATACCTTACAAAACAGAAAAAATTTTTTTTCGTTTCGTTAACTATGTTCGTGGAGGTAATTCGAATAAAATGTGTGATTTTTTGTTTGCTTTGTTTTACTTTGTGACGCTGAAAATTGCTGTTGCTGTCAACAAAAAAACACTTTTGCTGTTTTTATTTCTGTTTATGTTCTTCTCATCACATTCTTTGTCTTCTTCGATTTCATTTATTTGTCATCGGGTTTTTTATTGCCATCATGTAATTTTAGGTAGTACTTCGTCGCCCAACTGCATTAGTTTCATTGAACACAAGAACTGACAATGGATATTCTTCACCTGTTAAGTTTTGGCAAATATTACATTCCAGAAGCGAAGTTACGAATAAAATTGGAATAATAAAGAAGTCTGTAAACTAATTTGAAATCAACAATTTGATTTTTTTCAAATGATTAAAAGAACCCAATTAGGAGTCGTTTTTAATGTTTTTTACTTATTTCGCTTGTATTTGCAAAATTCCCTTTCGATGATGAAATAGGAAATAAAATGAAATAAGATCGAGATATAAGCCGGCTTCGAATAAACATCGCATTCAATTCGATAATCCATTCAAAATTTCGTTTCAATCCGGTGTACATTGTTCGAAATCTGTCAAAGTACTACATCTGAAGGGTTTTCGGAGAAACATTGATATTAGCATGAAATCGTACCAGCATATATATTGAAGCTATATCTAGACCGCATTTTCCACCTCAAGTCGCCGTAATATGGCATACTTGGTTCTTGGAGGTTGAAAACATCTTTGCATAAACTGTTTTGGTAAAGCCCAAATGACATTCCGGGTTCATGGCGGATAAAAAACTTATTCACAGAAATTGTCCATGTTTTGGTATAATCTACCATATAACGGTTTTTGGTATGCCAAAGGTCTCCCCTCCGGAATATTTCAATTATCATGGAGGTTATCATACTTCAGTCCGACCTTTTTTACCATAAACCGGATAGCAGAGGCTATGTAAAAGGTTACCATACTTTCATTCTGCAGCATATTTTTATTTTATTTATTATTTATTCACCACCGCTTCCATGAGTTAAAATGTATGTATTAATATCAAAAAGGAAGCGGAACTTTCATGCGTGGTTATATCAAAACATGGACATATATACATCACACAAATTTGAGTATAAATCAGCATTTCAAAACCTTTAATACCAAATTACCGTCCCATTGCTTAGAAAATGCGACTAAAGCCTTCGAAATTTCGAAAATGGAATGGTGTCGTTCTATGGGAGCTATATCAACCCGTAAACTAACATGAACCCTTAATACCAAATTACAATCCCATTGGTTAGAAAATGCTACTAAAGTTTTAACGTTGCAAAAGTTGAATGGTGCCGTTATGGGGGATTCCCTAAAAAATTAATATTTGATACCCAAAGCAAATTATAGCCAATTTCGTTAAAAAAAATATCCAAGGGCGCTACCCTGAAACATTGGTCAATGTTGATAATTTTCTACTCAATGAGAATCCGAAAAATTGGTTAAAACACTCAAGCTCCCCAAAATTCCGATATTTTGGGGTGTGGACCAATACTGAATATTTTTGGTAGGAAGATTTGACACCCAATGATAACCAAACGAAGCAAATTACAGCCAATTTGGTTAAAAACATGAACAAAATCCCATAATAAAAAATATTTGGGGGTACAATACCAGTCATCCTAGGAGTAATATCAAAGTCAGTGCAAAATTTCAAAGCTCTATTTCAAATATTGCGACGGGGAAAGGAATAAATCGACATAGAATTTTATTCTGATCAAGAATATATGAATATAATTTATAGAGTATCCGGTGAATACTACGATGTGTGTGCAAATGGAATGATAAATTTAATATATATTACTGCTTACGGTTGGGGGGTATAAAAAGTCGATTGTTCGAAACCGAAAATTGGGAGGTATGTGTCCGAATTAAAACAACAATCGACCATGTGAATCTTCAAAGTCGTATCAAATTGAACTAAATGCGCATTTTTATTGACAGATGCGTGATTGTAGGGTGTGCGAAATGTTAAAATATTATGTGGTATTACCCATTTCCCGTATGAACCCATTAGAATAAAACATTGACCATAAACCACCAAATCAAGCTATGAAGCGAAGTTACTGGTAATGAAGACCAAAATAGATGCCTTATGGCTGAGGGTATAAAATTCAATTAAATGTCCGATTCGAACCAAACTTTGCACAACCTACTACCTTTACCAAGCTCAGATCAAGTAGGAAGATGGAATCCATTGGTCCACTCCTTCTGGTATCTCCCCCACAAAGGGTCAAAATTTTCCATATTTATAAATCCAATGAAAATGAAATGTTCGATTTGAACCATACTTTGCACAATCTATTATCTTTATCAAGGCTAGATAAGGTCTGAAGATGGGATCAATTTGTTCACTCCTTCTGGCACCTCCCCCACAAATGGTCAACATTTTGAATATTTAAAAAACCAATATTAGGCGAATGGAATGCACAATTTGAACCAAATTTTGCACAACCTATTATGTTTACCAAGTCTAGATTAAGCCCGAACGTAGGACCCGTCTGCCCTCTCCTCTGGTTCCTCCTACAAAAAGGGTAAATTTTATATATTTTATCAACATTAAATCCGAAACATCTTCAATTAAGACCTCCTCCGCAAACCATAGGGTGAGGGTATATATCTGTTGACAGCACCGAATGACACGATGTATTTATCTGGCTAATTTTTCCCTTAACATTTTTTATCTAAAAATTATTATTCATTACTCAAAGGTGTGCTTTTTTAAATAAATTACATTAATATTTTGATTATCACTATAATTTTCGTTTCAGCGCTGATAGGCTTCAACGTTAAAATTCAATTTATTTTACTCTTTGTCAGATCCCTATTTAAGTTTGGCGATAAAATGATTTTTTCACAATTTTTGTTAAATGCCATTATTATTGAGATATAAAAAATTCAATTTATGTTCAAATTGATATACTTGCAGATTTAATTTTTTTCCGAAGGCCTTCCTTAGTGTCTCATTGGAGGCCATTAGTGCGAAATATTCAAACAATTTGAAAGTCATTAACACTCTCGCACAGAGCATTGATGCATTTTTCATTTTACTGTTGACTGCCCAAGAAAACAAAAAAGTATCATCATATAAATAAAAATAAATGGAATTTTTGTGCAAAAATAAATGTCTATGGAGGAGAGATACAGAGAGAGTATGGGGTGCCGGGTAACACTCTTTTTTTTATCTGTAGTGAAGGAACCAGAAAAAATTGATATTTTTTGCCTCAGCACTGTGTGTGAAATAAATGTCCAACACACGCATTTTAATGGAAAACTGAATTCAATTTCATGTTCTAAAGGCATCATCGAGGGTGACCGAATATTTTTTTCTTGTTTTCAATTATTATTCTTCAAATTCGTATAATAGTACAGGCGTTACCACTATCCAGAAATATGTTCGAATAATATGCCGTTTTATTAAATTAAAAATGTTAATGTGTTTCTTTCTGTTTCCTCCATATCTATAAATTTTGAATTTTTCTTGTCGGACAAATTGTAATTTCCGTTCTCATTTCTAATTCTTAAATTGTAGCCTGACTACTGGTATATTCCTTGGGACGGGTCATTGTATTTACATGTCCATCTGTTCATTTTTGGTTTCTTGGTGTGCTTGGATGTTTGAGTGTGTGTGTTCTGAGGGTGCGGCTGTAATTTCAAAGTCATTCCATGTTTATTTGCCAATTTCACACTCACGTTTATGATGGCATGAATACTGCTAACAAAGTGATATACCAAGGCTATAATTTTTGGGTAACATCCAGCAATGCCAGTCATCTAGTCAAACAGCCGGCAAGCCAACCATTCGACCATTCGAAGTGTGTCCAACCCACCCACCATTTGTTTTATTTTGTTACAAACCCACAATCATTGAGTTGAGTTCGGTGGTCCTTTATTTATAAACTCGGGTATTTTGTAATGTTGGATGCGGGGGAGGGGATATCTCTAGAGTTCGTTGCTTTATGTTTCGTGCTGTGATGACCAAAAGTAAATTTTTTTTTCGAGAAAATGTTAATGCCTTAAATGATAAAAATCACATCCACTCCTTAATTTCTTAAGCACGCGATGGTGATTATCATTCCTTTTTTATATTCTCGTAACATTTTCACATTGTTGGAAAATGCTTCTTCTTCTCCTTTATTCTGCGTTTCGTAACCAAGTGTCTGTTGGTGTTGAAGTTGTTGTTGTCTGTTGATGGCGAGTAACTTGGCTTCATAGTTTGTTTTGGTGGTTTATGGTCAATGTTGTGTTCCATTGGGTTCGTACACGATTTCGGGAAATGGGTAATACCACAGAATGTTTGTTTCTTAACTTTCAACATTTCGTACACCCTACAATTAAACAAATGTCAATAGAAAGTGAGTATTGAGTTAAAAATTTGAGCGGCCCGGATATTTTTTTTTTTTTTTTTTTTTTTGAAAGTTATTTTTTAATATAATCTTCGCCAAAATCAGAATCATAGGTAACCCATTTAAATGTCAATTAAAGATTTCAAAAACTTTCGAAAATATTTTCGATTACTTTTTGGCGACTAGAGAGTTCCAAGTTCTAATCAAACTGGCGACCTTTGCCTAAAATTGCTTGTTGGATTTGGCTCGACTTCGAAGATCCACACGTTCGATTCGAATAATCGAAAAGCTCGTATATTAGATCAATTTTTTTACCTTACATCCAATCGACAGAGGAAGACAAATGTGAGTTTGTACACTTTTACGAACATAATCAAAACTTTAGAGGTTGTTAAACACCACGAAAGGTCTTTGGAATTATTAGCTCATCATGTAGAATCAGGGTTGACTCATTAAAATGAAAAAAAGTTTTAATCGTAGATGCAGAAGATTATTCTGAAATTCAGAATTTTATTTTTTTGATCCGAAACTCGGAAAAAGCTCTGAATATTTTCGAAAACCGGAGACGACATTGTTCCAGACCTTATACTCATTTTAAGTTGAAAGACAGAATTCTTGTTTTAAAAACCCAATTAACAATTTGTTCTGATTTCTCCAAAATTCGAAACGAACGTAAAAAGAAAACTCGAATGTGACTTCGAAGTCCAGGCTTATCTTAGTCCCTCTTTCATCTCAATTGTGGACATTGACCTCCACGCGGTGCTACCTGGGGAGCTATTCTCATCACCCGATGAAATAGTGATCTAATATGTGCCGCGAGTTCACCCATAAGAACTATAAAAAATGGGTTGAGGCGTCGGGTTAATTGCCCACTCTCGGAAAACCCAACCTACTATGAAAAAGCAAAGTAAAAGAAAACCAAACCCCCCTAATGTTGACGACCCCCGCAAACGTATAAAGGCGCACGTTGTACAGAACAGGCGCAGTGTTCGCTTTGGCGGATATACTCAAGAAGTACAAAGCCGATATTATTGCCTTACAGGAAATGCGATGGAAAGGGACAGGCGTAAGTAAATCAGACGATTACTCCCTGTATTATAGATGGCATGAAACAAGACATGCATTTGGCTGCGGATTTATGGTTAACAGGAAAATAAAAGACCTTGTCTACAAATATACTCCAGTAGATGAGCGAATTGCTATAATCCGTATAAAAGCGAAGTTCTTTTACATCAGTCTAATTTGCGCCCATCAGTCTAAACAGACCAAAGACATATTTTACGAACGCCTAGAAACAGCATATGACCGTTGCCCTGGCCATGACATTAAAATTCTGCTAGGATATTTTAATGCAAAAATCGGAAGGGAAAATATCTTTGGCCCCACCGTCGGAAAATTCAGCCTTCATTAAGAAACATCCGACAACGGCATGAGGTTGAATGACTTCGCGGGCAGCAAAAAGCATGGTAGTTAGCAGCACCAGATTCAAGCATCTCGATATACACAAGGCCACCTGGATCTCTTCTGATCAAGTAACGAGAAATCAAATTGATCATGATGTGATAGACGGAAGCCATTCATCCAGTGTTTTAGACGTCCGATCGATCCGAGGAGCGAATATCGATTCGGACTATTACCTTGTGGCAGCCGTACGCACCCCTCTTAATGTTGCAGCAAAGGTGCGATCTAATACAACACGGAAACTCGACGTCGAAAAGCTGCAAACACAACAGGTAGCCGAGGCCTACTCCGCTCAACTTACCTATCTGCTTGAAGAAAGCACTTCTTGTCCCGATAATAGTATAGAAGCACAATGGCAAAGAATTGCCCACTCCCTACAAACTCCAGCAAAAAGAACAATTGGGTACCAAAAACCACCACCAAGAAACCAATGGTACGATCAGGAGTGTCGTAATGCTATTGATGTGAAGAACGCAGTGTAGACAGTAGCAACACGTAACGTGATGGAGAATTATCGGGAGAAAAGGAGAGAGGAAAAACGTGTTTTCATAAAAAAAGAAGAAAAAACAAGAGAAACGTGAGCGTGAGCAAATCGAGATGTACAGGAGTCAGAATGAAGTCCGGAAATTTTACCAACGAGTAAAACACCAAACCGAAGGTTTTGGTGGTGGTTTTGGTCCTCCTGTAGAGATGAAGAAGGAAACCTGGTGTCAGATACAGACAGCGTGTTGAGGATCTGGAAGGAGCTTATGCAGAGATTCGAAATAAATTTGTAAAAAGGTCTGGTCCAAAAATGTGTAACATTAAGGATATTTTCATTGCTTTTTCGTATATATATTCAAAAATGGGGGAAAATAGGAATTTTTTGGGATATTACTTTAGATGTTATTAAAAAATCGTGCTTATAATTTAAAAATTGGAAAGTTATCAGATTTTTGGCACGAAATTCTAAAAAAATCCCAATATCTTTCAATGTTTTTTGTCATCTAATCCCATTAAGGCATTAGATATAGAAGCTTCTTAATTGATTAACAAAAGGCAAATTTTGTACAGTGGGGATGGCGATTTCAGTGTAGATTATGTGTAAATTATCTGGAAACAAATTTTAGAGAATCTCCAAAAGATGGGAAGGTTAAAGAAACGACTGAATCTGATGACTAGATTTTAAACTATATTTATTTTCTTAAATGTAAACCCTTTACCAGCAATAGAGTGTATTAACGGCTTCTGTCAGGAATGGTGTTTACAGCGTTTTCCTCCATAAGAACCACAACTCCATTACACAACAGCTACATACAAATACCAATATTATTCGAGAGCTATTATATGCTTATTTCACTCGGTTTGTTTTTCGTAGTTCCTCAGTTTTTTATTTATTTTTTTGCTTGTTTTACACTTTAATGTGGGTGCTGTCCTGTTGTTTTTTTTATATCCTCACTGCTGCAGTATTCATACACTTTTCTAATGAACCGTTTTTTGACTTCATAGCATTGCTTTTGTTTGCTACTGTTGTTGTTGTTGTTTCTGTTTTGTTGTTTGCCATTAACAAATTAGTGTTTGGTAACATCTTTTCACATGAAATTCCACTTTGTTTTTCATTCGTTCTTTTTGTTGTGATAATATTTTGCATTATATAGCCAGCCAACCAGCCGAACGATGAATAACAGAATGAAGAACACAATACAATAACAACAACTACGAGAAAGAAAGAAAAACTGTTGTTTATTTCACTGAAACATGCAATATTTTGGTTCGCTCTCTATCTTTCTGTGGGAACGAAATTTGAAAAAAAAGTTCATCATTTTGGGTTCGCTTTTGTTTGTCTTTGTGGCTACTTTTATGCTTGAATAGCAGCAGTAACAATGATAGGAGTGGAAGGATTTTGTATTTAAACCAAACTTATAATCATGTGTTGGGGAAAAAGTTTGTTATTCGGTATGTTTTTATTAATCAAAAGATAAGTCTAAATGGAATGAATGGACTATCTGTATAAATATTAACTATAGGAAAGACACAATTTTAAATTGAGTCTTTCAAGAAAGCCGCCCACACAATATACAAAAACATCTATGGAATGTGGAAAAAAGGATTTACAATTTATGCTGCAACCAAAATTAAAACGGTGTCAGCCCTTCCATCGTAGTATTGATTGAAGTAGGGCCCAATCACACGTTCGGATCAAAAATCGTAACTTTCGTGGACTTAGTGGCTCTCTTCAACCACTTGGAGATTCTCAGAAACCCAAATACAACAATTTTGTTTATTCACATACGAGTACTCACACAAAAACTGTCGTCTATCACCTGTTGTTCAATTGGCTTCATTTTTATACCCTCCACCATAGTATGGAGGGTATATTAATTTTGTTTTTCCGTTTGTAACTCATCGAAATAACCATTTCCGACCCTATAAAGTATATATATTCTTGATCAGCGTAAAATTCTATGACGATATAGCCATGTCCGTCTGTCTGTCTGTCTGTTGTCGCAAAAATTTTGCATACAGTCGTATTTTGTCTGCAGGCAGGTCAAGTTCGAGGTTCTTGAGCGCGTGTTCAACTGAATTCGTACATGAAGTTTGGTACATTGAGTTCTTATTGGGTAGCAAATCTCTCCACTAAAAATTATATATATGGGTCCATATTTTCGGATAGCTCCCATATAAGGGTACCCCTAATTTTGCGGTATTTTGGGGGCTTTGATCGCATTTTTCGACCGAATTCGCTGAAATTCGGTACTTTGAGTTCTTATTGGGTAGCACAAATATAAATAAAAGTCAATTTTTTCGGATAGCCCCCATATAAGGGTACCCCCAATTTTCGGTATTTTAGGGTTCTTTAGCGCGGTTTTGAACCAAATCCGCTGAAATTTGCTACATTGGGTTCTTATTGGGTTCTAAATGTCTCCACAAAAAATTATAAATATAGGTCTACTTTTTCTGGTAGCCCCCATATAGCGGTACCACCTAATTTTCAGTATTTTGGGGGTTTTGATCGTATTTTTCCGCCGAATTAGCTGTAATTTAGTACTTTGAGTTCTTAATGGGTACTAAATCTCTCCACAAAAAATATGAATATAGGTCCATTTGGGATAACCCCAATTTTGTGCATTTTGGGGTTCTTGAGTGCGTTTTTCAACCGAATTTGCTGCAATTTGGTATTTTGTAGTCGTATATGGTAACAAATCTCCCTTCCAAAAATTATTAATATTTGCCTCCTTTTTAGGGTAGTCCCCATATAACCCCTTTTTTTAAATGATTATCTGATTTTTTTTATATTAAAATGGTTATCTGATTTGTTCCGCCAATATTTCGATAAGTCAAATATTCACCGTGTTAACGTGTATACACCCTCATTAGCCATAGGGCTGAGGGTATAATTATCCATTAAAATTTTCTGAAATTCGATTATACCGACATTTCTAAAAAGGGATTATGTACCTTTTTAGAAATGTCGGTATAGGTCCATTTTTTGGTATTTTCCCTATATTTTCATTTCAAGTACTTGTCAGTATATCTATGGTGGAGGTTATCCAAAGTTCGGCCTGGCCGAACTTAACGCTTTTTCACTTGTTTTACCTAAGCTGAACTTTGGATGTAAAGTGTAAATCAAAATACAAATAACGACGAGAAATAGACACATTTGAAATTGACGATTATTTCAGCTGAACGATTAAACACAGGCCAATATTTATAACAGCTCCAGTCTTTCCAATTTCCTTCCAAATTTTGTGAATTGCTTGCGTTGTTGGGCGATAATGTAAAACAGTACGGTATGTGGCTGTTGCAGAATCACAATTTTTTGCAGTAGGTTTTGATCATGTTTATGCGTTGTGAGATAGTTAAACGATCAATTTTTGTCAATGTCAGACTTTCAACAGAAAAGAAAAATGTTGGTTTAACAACATGATTTGACTGATGTTAAATTACAGTCTCATAATTTTGAAATCACCAAAGTACTGGATTCAATATTTTTGTGCCGATTTGAAAGCTAAAATCATTGCTAACCACATAGAATAAATAGTCTGTATCCGATTGGGACGAAATTTTGCAAAGCATACCCCATAGAATGACGTTTACATATTCGACTGATTTCATAGAAATACTAAACTTTCGTTCAATAGATATGGAATTTCGCACAACTATAGCATTCAGAATGACGCGTGTTAGGCACACTTTAAAAGCGGCCACAGTCTGGTGAAATATTTCATGGTGTTCGGGTCATAATTATGGCCTCGAGAGCGCCCAAAAAAAAACTGAAAAAATAAAGTTGTTGGTCCATTTTATCCCCTAAATGTTAACCGATCATTACCAAAAAAATAGGGATCTTCTTTGACCAGAACCGGCCTACATGCAAAATTTCGGGAAAATTGGACCAAAAGTGTTTACAAATTACAATGGTCAGACGCACGGACACACATATCTAAATCGACTCGGCTA
Organism: Musca vetustissima; assembly: GCF_032173495.1. Classification (NCBI taxonomy): domain Eukaryota; kingdom Metazoa; phylum Arthropoda; class Insecta; order Diptera; family Muscidae; genus Musca; species Musca vetustissima. Next base: position 131,408 of record NW_026874054.1, on the reverse strand, counting down.
GTCGAGATGTGACGATCAGTTTTCTTAAAAGTGGGTCAAGGACCAATATTGCACTGCGTTACAAACTCATGGGGCTGTACAAAGCTGTAATAATAATACCCTGACAACATGGTTGTGTATGGTATAATGAATTGAGATTTGCAATTTTTGGAACCGATTTTATTATTAGTTTTTTGTTTAAAAAAAATTGTAATAACACAGTTTTCACAAAAACTCGTTTAATGGGACCCGCCACTTTTTTTTTTTTTTTGATTTAATTCGAATCTACTCTATTTCTAGAATGTACCTACAAAATTTCAGAAGATATAGTCGGCTATATCTTGAAGATATAGCCGATTTATTGTGTCAGCATCAAGTGACGGCAAGAGTGATTCTCAAACTTTAAACGCAATTTTCTCGAAGCAGAGTTTTACGAATGGCGGACACGACAACTCAAAAGTTAATAATCCAATCGGTTCCAAATTTTGACACGTATCTCTGGGAGTGTATAGCTCTCGTGTGAACTAGGATAAAGCCAATCGGTGAAGTTCCCCAATTTTGTTAATTGTTGTGCGAAGTCAATAATCCTAGTTCATACGAGAGCCAGACATGTATTCTTTCTAACACCGTTAGAATTTTCGGATTCCGATGTTCCAGTGGGGATCAAAATAAGGACTTTTCTTTGATCACAAAAAACAACAACAACAAAAAATGTTTGTAAATTATTTTTCTTCTCTTTTAAATATTCAAATATATATGTGCAAAGTTACAAACCTTAACAAGCATTGGTACTCATTTACCAGCCCATTTAAAATATTAAAAATAAAAAATTGGGATTGGGGGGGTGGTTCCCTTAATGATACAATAAATCGACTATATCTTCAAGAGTGGTTAGGATTTTCCCTTGAAATTGTAAAGGGGCATTCTTGAATTTGTTTATGTTCGAATTCAATAAAAACCCAAAGTTCAACTTTTTGAAACCCTCAATAGATATACCATATTATGGATACATCGTTAACGCTAAGTCTGTCCGCCCATCTAAATTTACTTATAAGGTCAATATCGTAACAAGTTCGCAACTACTTATTTGTTATAGTGATGAATCCAAGCAAATAAGTGTGATAGTGGAACAAACGCGTGGTATTTAAAAATCCACGATTAATGCTGTAATAGTAACATTCTTCAAGTACCACCTTCATCCATCAAAAACATTAATTAAAAAATACTCATCTATCTGCCAAAAATATCCTCCAAATTTATTCTTTTAACAAATATATGATACCCTTTACCACTTTAGCTATATTCAAGAGATGCATCATAACATGGTACATCAATCCACACACATCTCTGTAACCGATGCCAAATTCCATGTCATTAGGGTAGATTTATATTCGTTTTTGTGCAATCGATTTAAATCAAACTATTTATTATGCTTCAACATAGAGCGCTGTTCAAAATATACTCTCCAGTTCGTCCAAATTCAACAGATTATTATTTAGTGTACCCTGTAATATATACGGGAGCTATATCTAAATCTGAACCGATTTCAGAAAAATTTTACTCTTTGGTACACCACTTGCTAAAAATCGTACGACAATATATATCGGTGTTATATATATATAACTGTACCGATTCCAACAAAACTTGGCATACATTATGATATCCTAACTTTAGTACGTTGTCAAAATATCATGCCAATCGGCTCTTTGGTGAACAATTAACTTAAAATCGGACGAAACTATATATGGGAGCTATATCTAAATCTTAACAGATTTCAATAAAACTTAACTTCAACTAAATTTGGCTCTTTGGTGTACCATTAACTTAAAATCGGAATATATATATATATATATAAATCTGAACCGATTTTAATAAAACTTGATACACTTTAGGCTTTCATAACTTTAGTACGTTGTGCAAAATTGTATGCCAATCGTCTCAATTTTGACTGTTTGGTGCACCGTTTGCTAAAAATCGGACGAAAATATATATGGAAACTATATGTAAATCTGAACCGATTTCCACCAGAATATGGTTCGTCCTTGGGGCAAATAAATGATCTGTGCCAAATTTCATCTCATTCGGATAATAAATGCGCCCTGCACTTTGTTTACAATACAACATGGACAGACAGACGGACATACATAAATCGACCCAGAAAGTGATTCTATGCATATTCTCAAAAGGAACCATGGCTCTATCTCGTTTCCTTTTGCCCGTTACAAAGATATGCACAAAGACGTAATACCCGGTACCACAGTGTGGTAATAGGGTATACAAATTATTGTGACCTCAATTAATTTTTAGTCAGAGTGAAAAGTATTTTAAAATCGGCAATTATTTAAATAAAACAAATATAATTATTATTTATGGATTTTGTTCGTTGCCTTTCACATGTAATTTGTGTGTTGTTTTTCGACACACACACATGTCGGAATACAATTAGGATAAAGGTGAACTACCCAAATCATAAAGTTTGTAATGAATATTTATGACTGTTTTCTTTGCCAAATAATAGGACAATAATTATCTTGTTGCTAAAAGTTTGAAACCTGTTACAAGTACAATTGACTTATTAAAAATAAAGTATATATTTTATAATTCAAATGTATTATGATATTCAATGGCAGGGTATATTTCAGTAAAATACATCAATATTTTAATATACATATGTGTGTTTATGACTTTCTTATGTACCATAAAAGCCACTTATTTTAATTGACCAATAATAAAATGCTTGAATTTGTGACATCATTTTTGAAAATGACAAAAATCTTGCCATGAGGGAATTTTCCCCCATTCTTAGTTGACACATGACATTTAGTCACAATTCATTAGAATATGACAAGACAAATGATAACATTTAAAATATTCTATAATGAATTTGAAGCTTTTATAGAATTTGTAATGACCACATTAATCACATTTGGTCAACACAATTTCAATGAAATATTTAACACCCTCAATCTAAGATTTTGTCACAGACGACATCTACACCATTCCAATCTCATTTCATAAAACATTTGTGGGCCAAAGCAATATCACATAACATTGATGTATAAGTGTGTGTGTGTGTCTGTTACTGTGTGTATGTACAAGGACACACATGTAAATTCAAGCCTTTTTGTAACACAAGGACCAAATTATAAATTCAAATTGTCAAATAAAAAGACACAGTCTCCCCGAAGACTTACTAACGACAAGCATACGGAAGCAACTTTACAAGGATATGTAGGTTGTGACTATGTGTGTGCGTGTGTCGGTGTCCAGTTGACAAACCAATGGACACATTTAGGCCCAAAATCAAATGTAAACACATTTCACACAACAGATTTTGTACTTTGAACCGTAACAGAAATAAATAAGACTTCAGCCAGCACATTGATTTAAATTGTGGGGGGAAATTGAGATAGGAAATGTTGGGAAGTTATAGGCAATAGGTGACTAATTTAAACACTATACAAACTAAGAAGTTTTAAATTAAAGTAATTTAGAAAAATAAAGTTTTTAGATCTAATTCTGCTTGAAAAATAGTCTGTAATAAATACACGGTTTGAAAAAATATCCCTTAAAAATTCACGCTTATAGGTTTGTTGGTGGCTAAAAAGGTATTTTTGTATCAGAGAGCGGAGTGGAACTATATTCTGAGACTTACAACTCCCACCTACTCCAAGTACATACCACAATACAATTGATTTCAATATAAAGGTCATTCTGTCGATTTACCCGATGTATGTCATGGAGTAAATGTATACGTCATAGGATGCAAATTCATAAGGTCAATTTTTCACACAAAAGTCTGCGTCAATTTGACCCGCTAAATATTGACCGTTCTTCAACAAAACAGTCATGCTAATTCATTGTCTAAAAACCATTCCCATGTAAAATTTCGTGGTGTCCAGGTCATAACTGTGGCTTCAAGAAAGGCCGTCCATCCGTCCGTCCATGTTAAATTATAAACAAAGTACAGGATCCGAATTGGATGAAATTTGGCATAGGTCACTTATTTGGCCCAAGGACGAACCCTATTGAAATTCAGAAAAATCGGTTCAGATTTAGATATAGCTTCCATATATATTTTCGTCCGATTTAATGTAAATGGTGTACCAAAGTCCCTATATATCTTCCGATTTGCACGAAATTTGGCACAGCGTAATGAATTAGGTCCAGAATGATGTGTGTCAAGTTTCCTAAAAATCGGTCCAGATTTAGATATAGCTCCTATATATATTTTCGTCCGATTTAATGTAAATGGTGTACCAATGCCCCTATATATCTTTCGATTTGCACGAAATTTGGCACAGCGTAATGAATTAGGTCTAGACAGATGTGTGTCAAGTTTCCTGAAAATCGGTCCAGATTTAGATATAGCTCCCATATATATTTTTTACCAATTTAATGGAAATGATGTAGCAAAGTCCCTATATATCTTTCGATTTGCACGAAATTTGGCATACCGTAATGAATTAGGTCTGGAATGATGTGTGTCAAGTTTCCTGAAAATAGATATAGCTCCTATATATCTTCGTCCGATTCAATGTAAATGGTGTAGCAAAGTCCCAATATATCTTTCGATTTGCACGAAATTTGGCATAGCGTAATGAGTTAGGTCTAGACAGATTTGTGTCAAGTTTCCTGAAAATCGGTCCAGATTTAGATATAGCTCCCATATATATTTTCGTCCGATTTAAGGTAAATGGTGTACCAATGCCCCTATATATCTTTCGATTTGCACGAAATTTGGCATACCGTAATGAATTAGGTCCAGAATGATGTGTGTCAAGTTTCCTAAAAATCGGTCAAGGTTTAGATATAGCTCCTATATATATTTTCGTCCGATTTAATGTAAATGGTGTACCAATGCCCCTATATATCTTTCAATTTGCACGAAATTTGGCATAGCGTAATGAATTAGGTCTAGACAGATGTGTGTCAAGTTTCCTAATAATCGGTCCAGATTTAGATATAGCTAATGGTCCTTCAACGTCTGTTAGGATTCATCTGTTGAATGTACCCAAAGTGGTGAAGGGTATCATATAGTCGGCCCCGTCCGACTTTACTACTTTCCTTACTGGTTTCATTTCAAGTACAAAAACAGCGTAATTCTATGTGGTACAGTTGTTTTTGTACTTGAAATTGAAAGACGGTCAAAATGACAGCCTTCGGCAATCTATATTCTTTAAAAACCCATGCTATTAGATCTATTGACGGTTTAGAAAATATTATTTAAGCAATCCACGGTAATATACCTTTCGATATTTAAAAAATTGTCTAAAATCCTAATTTAAACTATTAAACTATTAAAAATATTTAGTCTTTATCTAATAGTTCTGTTTACCATTATTACTATACCATATGTAGGGTACACCCCAAAGTTCCATGCCCTTTCGTACCAACATACACACACAGACACCTATCGTCATTCATTTGCTGTCTTAAAATCTCATTTGAAAGATAGTTTAATTTACATTTATCCATCCATGTGTGTTCCCTTACAACTCCTTACATTCAGCCTGAAACTATCCTGTCCATTCACACATATGAACATTTGCATTTTAGATGAGCGGGCAAGTGAGGGCATGTGTATGTATGTTTTTGGTCAGGAGTTAACTAGTCTGCAACGAGTAGTAGTCCAGAGTTCCCCAGAGTCATTTAAAAAAGAGAAGTGAACAGAAATCCTAACTCAAACACACTTAAAGGCACAGACATGTCCATATTTTACAAAGCGATGTATGCGTGTGTATATGTGAGTGTCTGCATACCACTGTAACAAAAGTCTATTTTAACTGCCATTTTATACTTTTAAATACAACAGGAAACGGAAGTTACTGACACTAAACAAAGTGTTTAACATTTCTACCAGTTTGTGCCAGCCACTAAAGCTGTTTGTCCCTTTGTTAGCTGCTGCCGAGGAATCCCGTAGTTTGTACTATGCCAGCTACTACCTGCTAAGGCAACAATAGCAAAACCAGGAATATATCCGTGAATGGAGACTACACGGAGTTTGAACACCGAACCAAACCAGGAATCGCTGGAGGAGTTGCACTGTTTGTGGTCATGGACAAAACGCCACAAAAGTCACCCAAAACACTAGGGGAATCTCAAACAACAAGGAACAACAATATCACTGACGACTACACCACATACATCTCAACATCGTTGATGTCTTGGGTTAACCGGGCAAAGGCGACACCGACTGAATTTGCTTGCAACGAAAAGGACATGTAAAGTAGAGATTTGTTGCATGCCATTGTTGTTAGTCAGAGTAAATCCGCAGGTGTTTTAAGGTGTTATGTGAGGAGCCATAGTTCTTGTCCTTATTGTTGTCGTCTCTTGCATGTATGTGTGTCTGTTCGGTGTTAACCGGTTGTTGGTCTTTTCGTTTTGTTAGGATGTTTTTCATTCTGTCGTTACGTGTAAAGAAGAAAGAAAACTGTGAAATATATGCAAATGTTAATTGAAACAATAATGAATATGTTGTAAAGGAACACCACTCATAGAAGTGAAATATATAATGTGGAAATTTTGGAATTTAAAAAGAAAATTTCATATTTTTTTTCAAGTATCAATAGAGTGTTTTTTTAATCTAACCGACATATTAGCATGGATTTTTAAAGAAATTATTTTCAAGCTTCTGCCGGCCTAAAATGGTGGTTTTTTAAAGAATATTTCCGCTATAAGCGTGGATTTTTTTTTAATTTTGTCATTCCGTTTGTAACTCATCGAAATATTAATTTCCGTCCCTATATAATATATATTTTCTTGATCAGGGTAAAATTTTAAGACGATGTAGCCATGTCCGTCCGTCTGTTGTAATCAAACTATCTTCTAAAGGAATTGAGATAGGGTGCTCAAATTTTGCATAGGTTTGTCTTTAATCTGCAGGCAGGTCAAGTCCGAAGATGGGATATATCGGTCCACGTTTAGGCATAGCTCTCATATAACAGTACCCCCAATTTTCGGTATTTTGGGGTTCTTGAGCGCGTTTTTCAACCGAATACGCTGAAATTTGGTACATTGAGTTCTTATTGGTATTTTGAGTTCTTAATAAGTACCAAATCTCTCCACAAAAAATTATAAACATAAGTCCATTTTTTCGGATAGCCCCCATTTAAGGGTACCCATAATTTTCGGTATTTTGGGATTCTTGAGCGCATTTTTCAACCGAATTCGCTGCAATTTGGTATTTTGTAGTCGTATATGGTAACAAATCTTCCTACCAAAAAATTTTAATATTCGTCCCCTTTTTGGGGTATATAATCTAAATTTCTAGAACCAATATTTCGATGAGGCACATTTTCACCGTGTTAAAGTGTATACACCCTCATTAGGCATTAGGCTGAGGGTATAATTATCCATTAAAAAATTCTGAAATTTGTATTATGGTTAACATTATGGTTTACATAATCCGTTTTTAGAAATGTCGGTATATGTCCACTTTTTAGAATGTTCCCTATATTTTCATTTCTAGTAACTATCAGTATATCTATGGTGGAGGGTATCCAAAGTTCGGCCCCGACGAACTTAACGCTTTTTCACTTATTAAATAATATTTTTAAGATCGAACTGACATATAAACGCGGATTTTTAAAAATGTGTTTTCAAGCACCTGAAGTCCTATAAGCTTGGATTTTGAAAAAAGGGGTTTGAACCACCCGAGAGAATATTTACACCCTACACAACTATGTTGTGAGGGTAGTATAGCTTTGTGCAGCCCAATGAGTTGTTGGTCCTAGACACACCTTTAAGTATACCGATCGTCATATATCGCTTGCTTACTTGATCTAGACATGTGTGTCCGTCCGCCTGTCCATTATAACTTGTAAACACTATGAACCAGCTATGAACCAATCGTCACGAAATTTTGCATGTGGGATGGTTTCTGGCCAATGAAGACCCCTATTGTTTTTGGTAGTGATCCGTTAATAATTTGGAGATGAAATGGACCAAAAACTTTATTTTGGTCTGTTTTTCTGGTCACTCTAGAGACCACAATTATGACCCGAACACCATGAAATTTAACACATAAAGAAGGGTCTGGATATAGAGTAAGCATGGCGATCGGGCAATATCTAGGCGGTCATATGGGCCCAGACTTTTTAGTGAAAAATTACAAAAATTGTACTCTGCAGTTTTGATGCTATATCCATCCAATTGATGGTTATATCCAAGAGGAGTGGTTGACCTTTAAACTGATACCAATTATATTGTTGTATGTACTCGGATGTGGGTGTTATATGTAAATATTTAAAGGTGTCTGTGTGTTATGATATTGTTTAGTATTACCAATCTTCACCAATGACCAATCTTCATGAAATTTTGCATGTAGGATGGTTTCTGACCAATGAAGACCCCTATTGTTTTTGGTAAAGATCGGGTATTTATTTAAGGGATGAAGTGGAGCAAATACTAATTTTTTGTCCGTTTTTCTGGTGGCTCCAGAGGCCGCAATTATGGCCCAAATATCGCGAATTTTCACAGGGATATGGGGATAGGGCCAAAGAATAAGCATAAGGTGGTTACGTATTCATATATTTTTTAGTAAATATAGATCTGATCGCTTTGAAATTTTCCATGAGGATCCAGGTATGGTCAAGGACAACGCCTATAATTTTCGGTGATGAACAGATAATAGTTTTGGGATAAAGTGGACCGAAAACTTAATTTTTTGTGTAATTTGGAGTCGATCTATAGGCCACAATTGATAGCCGAACTTCACAACACAAAGGGTGAGGGGAATCTGGACAAGTAATTAGAAAATCTGTACTGAATATTAGTAATATTTGTTTACCTCTAGTCCGTCAAGAGGGTGCAAATATCGCGAAATATTGCCCAAGCTCAGAACATAAAACCACGGAAAGTTAGACTTTCGTGGAAGTTGTGTAGGGTATCGTATGGTCGGCCCCGTCCGACTATACTGCTCCGCTCACTGGTTTATATTTTTCATTCCAATAAAGTACTTCTGTACATTGTATGTTTATGAGTGTTTGTAATTGTTAAGTTTGCCATATCGTTTGCAATGATCCGTCGGAGAACCTATAGTCTATGCATATTCTTGACAGAATAAAATTATATTTCGTTTTAACCATGTCCGACTGTTTGTCGAAATCACAATGGTTAAGATAGAGCTTTACAAAGTTATTGCTCCTAGAATGTTTGGTACTGCAAATGGAGAATATCAGTCCACGTTTTGGTATAGATCCCATATAACGGTAACAGTATTTGTAAGGCCAAGTTTTTTGTAGGCTGACATGCAAACCATAATGATTATATGTTCTATGGTATGGAGGGATTGGCCGGTTTGAACTTAAACCAGTCTAAATTTGTATTGAGTTTTCTCAGACAAGAAACAACCTACTAAAATATTTGAATATTTTAAATAATTTAATAGCATATCACTTTGTGGATGGTATAAAACATTCAGACTAACCGATCTTCACAATATTTTTAATTTGTTAAAAAATTTTGATTTCATAAACACTATTTTTTTTAAAGAATATCAGCATATAGAATATTTTTTAGTGCAGTTATAAGGATACCTGCAGCCTTCTATAAAAAAAAACCTTCAACTATCCTATGAGAAACACGGAAGCTCTTTTTTAATATTTTCAGGATATTCTATGAAAATACCTATAGCTCTATTATATGTTCCCCGTATAAAAAATTATGTATAAAAATTATATAATTAATATTATGGTCTTGACATATCAGCAGCAATAAATACTGGTCACTGCCAATTTCAAAATTTCTGTCGTTTTTGTGTGCGTTAAATCGTCCACTTATGAAGTAAACTCGTTTCGACGTTATTATTTATGTCGTTAATTTTATGTCACTGACATTTGTGTGACAGTTTTGTTTTCTTCGTCAACTTTTTTTCATTTTCCCTTGCTGTAATGCAAGCTGAGCAACAACTTCTTTGCTTAACCCCAAAACTTAACATCTGTTTTACCTCAATTTATAGTAATACCCTGCAATTCCTACGAGTCCAGCTGAGCTGGATGACGATGATTCTGATGATGGTGGCGAGGGTGATGACGTTGTTGATGGTATTTAATGTTGTTGTTTTTGTGCCGAACATAATGGTAAATGTCAACGCCAGCCACAGCACAGCGAGACAAAATTAATTACTCTCCTTGGAAATGTAATTAAGAAAATATTTAACCACTGCCAGTGCCACATTTATAGCTCCAGCCATACAACAGACGAATCATAATATTTGTCAACCAAAACCGAAAAAAGCGGCGAAAACGCAAAACTCCACCGGGAGAAAAAATATATCACGGAAAACTTTGTTTTTATTCCTTTTACATTTACCGGAGATGACAATGTTGTTTTTGCCGTTTGTTCATCCTTTCATTCGCATGGGGTTAAACTCTTAAGGTCTTTAGTGGATATAATGTTATGACATTATGGTTAGCAAGTATTTGATTGTAGGATTTTGTGAGTGTGTGGGCACAAATATTTTATCATCTCTCTCAATGCCATTATTATTAAACCGCACACTTTTGTAATTATGGTTGTATTTGTGGTATTTCTCTGTCGGTCCGACAAAGTTCTACTTTTATATTATATCTCCGGTAATTAATGATTTCTTTTGTCGTAATTAATCATTACAATTATGATTTACTTTCATTTTTCTCGGAAAAAAATGTTCACATATTTTCCATCGGCATGAGATGGTGGTGGGCCTTAGGCATTGGCTATCGATTGAAATTGATTTTGTCTTTGTGTTTCGATGTGATAGTGAGATGGGAAATTTGTTGACATTGTACATGTGTAAATTAGATTGATTACTAATTAATTAAATTATAGTTTGTCATCGACACATTGTTTTCTTTTGATTGTTCTCACGTACGAGCAAGTGATCACGCAGGAAAAGGGGTAATTTAGCAGGAAGCTAATTGCGTGCTTAGAAATATATAATTTAATTTTAATGATTAGTTGCTGCGCTTTTTATAAATTAATAATAAATTGAGAGTCGAATAATTAATTAGATATTATATGAGAAGGCTTATAGCCAACCAAAGATACACTTCTATCGGTGAATGTTTGAACAATAACCGAAACCCATACAGTGAATTTTTAAAATTTGTAAATATTACATAAAAATTTATGAAATCCGAAAATAAGGCAATGCGAACAGAATATTTAATTTTTTTATAAGTTGAGTAAACTTGATAAGTCCTAAGACATTCATTTCTCTTCAAAGCTATTGTTCTTCAAATATTAGGTTTTGACCAAACTTTGCTAATCCTCAGTAATACTCGTATTTTCAACAGGGAAACTTTTTAAGGTGGGCAATCAAAATACTTAAAAACAATCGGGAAACTAATCAACTTGCACCTTCGTTTGGAAAATTAACATCGGACTACCAAAATACCTTAAAAAGCGGGATTTTTATGTGAAGGCTATGTAAAACCAGTGAGCGGAGCAGTATAGTCGGACGGGGCCGACCATATGATACCCTACACAACTACTACGAAAAGCAAACTTTCTGCCGTTCTATATTCTGAGACTGGGCAATATTTCGTGATATTTGCACCCTCTTGATCGATTATAGGTCAACAGCTCCACTTTCTAAGCCTGGCATATTACCCAAAATTTTGTTCTTGAACTGATTTTTTACGCCAATTAATAACAAATTGGTCACTTTAGGTTTTGGTTGATTTGACCCTCGGAATATTGATTGATCATCATCTAAACAGCCGTTCTAAGTATTTGGTCAGATCCCCTTCACCTTGTAAAATATGTGATGTTCTGCATATAATAATTGCCTCTAGAGCGTCTAGAAAATCTGACAAAATTAAAGTTTTCGGTTCATTGCACCCCCTGAATGAAATCTCAACTTCACCGAAAACTATAGACGCCGTCCTTGACCATGGCCGAACTTCATGTACAATTTCAAAGCGATCAGCGCGACATTTCCGTCCTCTAACGGAGTAATAGTAATACTATGCACCTTTACCTAATTACGTATAACTCCCAAATCAGAGTACATACAGCCACATAATTGGTATCAATTTTAAGGTCAATAACTCATTTTGGATATAGTATCAATTTCTCGGGTATATGTCCTTCAGGAGCATGTACATACGCCCCAGAATAAAAATTTTGCAATTTTACACACAAAAGTCAGGGTCCATTTGACCCGCTAAATATTGACCGATCTTTATCAAAATAGGCAAACTTATTCTTTGGCCCGATCCCCTTCTCCATGTAAAATTTCACGATGTTCGGACTATAACTGCGGTCTCTGGAGCGACCAGAAAAACCGACAAAATTTAAGTATTTGGTCCATTTCATCCCCTAAATATTAACTGATCTTTATCAAAAACAATAGGGGTCTTTATTGACCAGAACCCATCCTACATGCAAAATTTCGTGAAGATTGGTTCATAACAGTGGCCTGTATCGTGTTTACAAATTATAATGGACAGACGGACGGACGGACACACATAGTTGTGTAGGGTATAAAAATACATGTACATTAGCAAATTTCTTGGAAAAACTTATTTTTTTCGTCACCAAGGACCTGGGCCCCAAGGTGCAGTCGATCTTTTATACCCTACATCATGGAAACGGCCGGTAAAATTGTTCGAAACATGTACAACGAGACTACGAGTATGCTATTGTAAATAGCCTGACAGCAGGTTTTTCATCAGGATGAAAAAATCGTATAAGGTATTTAACATACGGAGTATTTGGAAAGTTTTACAGAAGATTATTCATCATTCATATTGAAGATTATTGTGGAAACAGTTTTTAATCCCTCCCAGAACTTCATGCAAAATTTCATCAGTGATCAGCGCGACATCTACGCCCTCTAGTTGATTTCCACAGTCTAAGCGCTCTATGTGTAAATATATACGCCATAGAATGCAATTTTTGGCTGTTGGTCCAATTCATCCGATATATATTGTCCGATAATTATCAACAACAATAGGGGTCGTCTTGGGCCCCCACATGCAAAATCTCGTGACGATTGTTCCATAACAGTTGTGTTAACAGAGCACCGATTTGCTCGATTTTACTCGCGAGTGAAAAATACTCCCGAGTAGGAGTAAGTAAAGAGTACGAGTTTTTTAGGGAGTATACTCTCCACTCTTTTATTTTGTTTGGGAGTGCTCGCGAGTACTCCTTGTTATATATTGCGAGTCAAAATGTTCGAAATAATAAGAGTTCACTCTAAGAGTCAAGTCGAGTGGACAAATATATTTGGTTGTTTGGTTATTTGTGTGTGTGTAGTAACAAAATTTTTTTGATGTTGATCTTTTGTGTGCTGTGGGGAGATAGATCATGTTCAAAAAACATAAAAGGACATTGATTATTTTGTTTATTAAAAATGTTTACACATGTGAGGTACAAATAAAAATCTTATATGAAATGACTTACATAAAGAGAACGCAGAAAACGAACTTGTTGATGCATGCTTTCCCAGCAGTACTGCAAACCAAACACCACAAAACAAACAAACAATGCACACAAACAACATCAAGTAAAACAACGGTATAAGCACGAAAACTCCTGCATTTATCAAATTAAGGCGTCCATAGCCTGAAATGCCGGCAATGTTTAGGGGCTGGTGGGCAGTAACGCCGTTACGCAGGATTCTATGAATTATTCTTGGGTATTCCATTGTTACGCATACGTCTGGATACAATTGACAAATATTATATGTCAAGGATAGATAAAATATTTCGTGTATTTGCTTCTCATTGGAGATAATTTTTTCGAATCGCATGATAAATACTATTTGGCGTTACTATAAGCGTTAACGAAGTCTATTAAAATGCTCCACAATTCCATTCCTTTGCTACATACAAATTGTAAAACTAATTGCATATCAATTCAATACATTATGCCCATCTTATATGATCCAAATCACATTTGTGTTGGTAGTGTTAACCTCATAAACAATCACATAACGCCCATTGTTTAATTACCATTCAATAAAATGAATCTTAGCTAATCTTATTAAGATTTCTTACATTTCTTACATCGTCATAAAATTTCCAGAATTGATTGTTAAATTCCAAAGAGGCCAAATCAGATATTTACTTTCCGCAAGAAATGCAATTAAACAACATACTCACATAAAACTACAACAATTTTTATGCGATGTTACGACAAGCTATTTATTTCAGGGTGAAAAACTAACTTTGACAATAAATTGCGCATAAACAACTTCACCATTAAATAATTTTATTATCATTATTTTGACAGTGACATATAATGAAAAGTTTCATCTATGAACTACATACTTCAGTTCAGAATAGCTTAAGTCACAACTTATACAACAATGCTCTCATATGTATGAATGTGTGTGTGTACAAGGGTGCCACTACCACCCGAAGTGGCATTAACCACTTGAACTAAAGTTGTTGGTTTTATGGGTGGGTGCTGCTATGGTTTGTTGTTTGGTTTTTCTGGTATTTTCTGTTATAAAACTCATCAAGAACCGCAGAATTGTATCCACAAAATAAATACCGAACGAACAACCACAGACATTTTCCCATTCATGTGGATTGATATTTGTCTGTCTATCTGTCTGTCTCACTTCTCAGTTGGTGGTATTATATGAGGGTTCACATATCATAAACAAACAATTTATTGTGAAGGATATTTGTATTGGTAATATACCGAAAGTAGTGAGTAGACAGATAATCGATTCGGGATTATTATAGGAAAAGTGTTGACAAGCCCATTCGTTAAGTATGTAGTCTGATGTAATCAATGAAGGATGAATTATGTGTAGTCCTGCAAAGGAAGGCTTTAAAACTATACTTAAACCAGTAAGGAAAGTAGTAATGTCGGACTGGGCCTACTATATGCTACCCTTCACCACATTGCGTATATTGTACATAGTTACCCTAACAGACGTCGCCTTTTCGAAGGAACATTGACAAGAAATTGAACGAACTTAAATATGAGATCTTTATCTATAAGTAAACAGACTAACATTAATCCCAACACATGCCATTCTGCAACCTATTCTAAATTTTGTAAATAGATTTAAAGCAAATTTTACACGCTATTTGGTATGCTTCACTGTTTAAAATGTTATATCAATCAGGCATCCATTGATTATTTGGTGTGCAATAAACATGAATGGGTCGGAATTATATGTGCAAGCTATGCTATATCTAAATCTGAATCGATTTCAAGGAAACTTGCCAGAAATGAATTTATATTAATTTCAGTACGTTGTGTCAATCGGCCTGACAAAGGGTCTTTAGTGCACCATTTACTTAAAATCGATCGAAACTACATATGCGAGATATATTTAAATCTGAACCGATTTTCATGAAGCTTAGCACACATCATTAATCATCATTAATTAAATTCGTGCAAATCGGAAGATATATAGGGGCTTGGGTGCTCCATTAACATAAAATCGGTCGAAGAGCTATATCTAAATCTGATTCAATTTTCACGAAACTTAACCTATGTAATTCTAGACTCAATTCAGTGCGCTATACGAAATTTTGTACAAATTGAAGGAAATATAGTGGTATTGGTAGGCAATTTACATAAAATCCGACGAAAATATATATGGGAGCTATATCTATATGTACAAAAATTCGTGCAAATCGAAAGATATATAGTACTTAAATCGGACGAAAATATATGGGAGCTATATCTAAATCTCACCCGATTTCCACGAAACTCAACAAACATCATTCTAGACCTAATTCAGTATATTTTACCAAATTTCGTGCAAATCGAAAGATATATAGGGACTTTTTTGACCCATTTACCTTAAATCGGACGAAAATATATATGAGAGCTATATCTATATCTAACCCGATTTTCTCGAAACTTGACACACGTCATTATAGACTATGCAAAATTTCGTGCAAATCGAAAGATATATAGGGACCTTGGTGCACCATTTACATTAAATCAGACGATACGGAAGCTATATCTAAATCTGATCCGATTTTCAGTTTCAATAGGATTTATCCTTGGGCGAAATAAATGACTTGTGCCAAATTTCATCCAAATCGGATCATAAATGCGACCTCTATGTGAGGGTTTGTTGAAAGAAGTAAAAGAAGTTATCCGCTAAAAGGTACTTTGGTGGAAAAACCAAAGGTACTTTTGTGGTCCAGGGACTCCAACTAAACAGAACTGTATGCATTCTTCTTCGTGTAGAAGATTTGCAGGTATTCTTCTTCCTGTGGATGATCTGCAGGTATCCTTCTTCCCGTTGAAGAGCTGCAGCTATTCTTCTTCCTAAAGAAGAGCAGCAGGTATTTTTCTTCTTTTGGAAGAGCAGCAGGTATTCTCCTTCTTATAGGAGAGCTGCATGTAATTTTTTCCTAGAGGAAAGCTGTAGGTATTTTCCTTCATATAGGAGAACTTCTTGCAGAAGAGTTGAAGGTATTTTACTTCCTGTGCAACAGCTGCAGCTATTCTTTTTCCTGTGGAAGAGCTGCAGGTATTCTTCTTCCTATGGAAGAGCAGCACGTATTCTTCTTCCTATATATGAGCTACATGTAATTTTCTTCCTAAAGGAAAGCTGGAGGTATTTTTTTTTAAATAGAGGACAGCTGTATGTATTCTTCTTCGTGTAGAAGGTGTGTCGGTATTCTTCTTCCTGTTTAAGAGCTGCAGGTATTCTTTCTCCCGTGGAAGAGCTGCCACTATTTTTCTTCCTATAAAACAGCGGCAGGTATTATTCTTCCCGTGAAAGAGCTGCAGCCAATCCTCTGCCTGTGGAAGAGCTGAAGGTATTTTTCTTCCTATGGAAAAGCAGCAGGTTTTGTTATTCCTATAGGAGAGCTGCATGTACTTTGCATTCCATAGGAAAGCTGGAAGTATTTTCCTTCATATAGGAGAGCTGTATGTATTTTTCTTCGTGTAGAAAAGTTACAGGTATTCTTCTTCCTGTGAAAGTGTTGTAGCTATTCTTCTTCCTGTGGAAGAGCTGTAGGTATTCTTCTTCCTATGGAAGAGCGGCAGGTATTCTTCTTCCTTTAGGAGAGCTGCATGTAATTGTATTCTTCTTCGTGTAGAAGATTTGCAGGAATTCTTCTTCCTGTGAAACAGCTGCATCTATTCCTCTTCCTGTGGAAGAGCTGAAGGTACATTAGATCCCCTGAATAATTTTCGTGTCACACAGTGTAATTGTTCCTAGAGCTTCAATAAAAATTAAATTTGTTTTAATCCACGTTTATTTCTCAGATAGTAAGTTACCTATCTCCGACTTTTCCATTGCCATTGTATGTGTATGTTATTCAGCTATACACAATACAGTATTACGTGTAATACATTCACTTCCCCATTTGCCCTAGAATGGTAATCACATGAAGACCCAAAAATAGACACACACAGTAAGTGGCATTAATTTTTTATCACTTAGTCAACAAAATTTACTTAGGTTTCAGTTTCACCAATCACATCAGCAGGAGGATGAGTGAGAGAATACATCGTTCGTTCATCCAATTACACACAAGACAATAAACACTATTAATAATTAAACCCTCAATAATAAACGAATAATAGTATTAGGAGAAAACATTATCAAGGAAGAACAAAGTGATTTAATTTATTCTACAGAGAGAGAAAAAATGATGTTCCTGAAACTGAAGAAGATTTAAATCATAGGAATATTTTTCCATGGAGCTATAACATGGATTTTTAATGATATCTTAAGAGTGGATTTTATAAGAGTGGATTTTTACGGAAGCACTGTCTGCAGTGCGGATTTTATATTTTCTCTATGATTGTATGCTTGGATTTATTAGAGAACATTTTTTATCAAGGATTATAAGAGCCGTGGATTTCTAAATGAATATTTTCTAAGGGACTAAGAAGTGGATATTTTAAATATTAAGAATAGAACCTTGAAATTTTGGGTGAGGGTCACTCTTGGTCCAAATGTGACAGATAAGGCTGGGTTTTTGGAAACTCGTACTATAAGGGTACGAAAAGTACTAAAAGGTACTAATCTATACTAATAAAAAAGTAAAGTGATTGACTGACTGACAGATTTCACTATTCATCAACGCCCAGACGAAACGCCTGAAGCTAGAATCTTGAAATTTTGGGTGAGGGTCACCCTTGGTCCAAATTTCCCTTGGTGAAATTTGGTTTGGTGGTCGTTGATTGAGTGTAGGAAAGATGTACTAAAGGGTTTTTGGAAATTCGAACTATAACTATCCGAAAAGTACGAAAATGTACTAAATTTGGTACAATTCTGTAGCATGTAAACAGATAGCGTTAAAAACATGAAGTTTGGAGTGTGAATTAAGACTGAGATGTAGGGTCCATTTAAGGAGATGGTTTTGAATGCGCCTTCTCATGAGTACGAAATGTACTATATGGTACTATATTTGGTACAAATTAAATCTATACTTATAAAAGAGTAAAGTGATTGACCGACTGACTGCCTGACTGAGTTAACGATTCATCAACGCCCAGACGAAACGGCTGAAGCTAGAATCTTGAAATTTTGTGTGAGGGTCACCCTTGGTCCAAAGGTGACAGATAAGGCTGGGTTTTTGGAAATTCGTACTAAAACGGTACGAAACGTACTAAAGAGTACTAAATGTGATACCATTTGTATTTGGCGAACCGGTAGAGCTAGAACTCTGAAATTTGGTTTGATGGTCGTTGATGGAGTGTAGGATAGATGTACCAAAGGGTTTTTGGAAATTCGAACTATAACTATCCGAAAAGTACGAAAATGTACTAAATTTGGTACAATTTCGTAGCATGTGAATGGAGTGAGCTAAAAACTTGAAATTTGGAATGCGAAATAACGTTGAAGTGGAGTTTGGAAAGCGTGTACCCATGTGTAAAAAGTACTATATGGTACTATATTTGGTACAAATTTGATTTGGAGGACAAATCGAGCTGGAATCCTGAAAATTGAAATTAACATTACCGTCGGAGTGTAGGATTGGGATATGTACGTAGTTTTGGAAATTTTTACTTGTGTGTACAAAAGTACTAAATCGTACTATAATTGGTATAATTTGGATTTGGGTGAACCGATAGAGGTGGAACAATGAAGTTTGGAGTTAGGATCATTGTAGGGATGTAGGATTAGGGTCAGGATTCAGTTTAAGAAAATAATACTTATGGGTACTAAATGGTACTAAATTTGGTACAATGTGAATTTTAGGTTAACCAATAGATCACATGAAATTTGGAGTCAGGATAACTGTTGAGGTGTAAGATTGAAATATGTAGGAAGGTTTAGAAATTTGTACTAATGTGTACTAAATTTGGTACAATTTAAATTGTGGGTGAACCGATAAAGTTGAAATCATGAAATTTTGATTTAGGATCAGTGTGGGGGTGTAGGGTTGGGGTATGTAGGAAGTTTTAGAAATTTGTACTAAGTGTACTACATTTGGTACAATTTAAATTGTGAGTGAACCGATAGAGTTGGAATCCTGAAATTTTAATTTAGGATCCCTGTGGAGGTGTAGGATTGGGGTATGTAGGAGGGTTTGGAAATTGATTGTGGGTGAACAGATAGAGTTGAAATCCTGAAAGTTAAATTTAGGATCAGTGTGGGGGGTAGGATTGGGGTATGTAGTATTTTTTGGAAATTGGTACATCTATTTACTAAATTTGGTACAATTCGAATTGTGGGTGAACCAATCGAGTTGGAATCCTAAAACTTATATTTAGGTTCACTGTGGTGGTGTAGATTTGGGTTAAGTAAGAGGTTTTGGAAATTCATACTACTGTGTACTAAATTTGGTACAATTTGAGTTGTGGGTGAACCGATAGAGTTCGATACCTGATAGTTAGATATAGGATCACTGTGGGGGTGTTGGTTTGGATTAAGTAGAAAGTTTTCGAAACTCTACTACTAAATTCGGTACAATTTTAATTGTGGGTAAACCGATAGAGTTGGAATCCTGAAATTTGAATTTTGAATCATTGTGGGGGTATAGGATTGGCGTATGCAGGAAGTTTAGTTAGATGGTTGAGGAGGGTACTTAGGGAAATAATGTGTGCTAAATGGAAAATTTGGAAAAATTTGGATTTGGATGAACCTTTAGAGCTCGAATCATAAAATTTGGTACTAAATGGCACACAAATTTAATTTATAGTCGATATTAATGTATGGATTGTTTTTTTCTGACATATGCAATTTTCTCTGAAAATTAAAAATTATTAACACATTTTTAAATATTTCCTACATTCGCCAACGAAGTTGCGGGCATATGCTAGTATTTTAATACAGAATATTTATTCAATGATTGTTGGAAGCGTATATTTATTAGAGAACTTCAGTAGTGTTGGCGGGTTATTTGGGATACCATTTGTATTTTGGTTTTGCAAAATAGTCAGGCTTAATTTATTAGAGAACAATTGTTGTGTGGATTTGTATGGAATTATTAGAGAATAATTTTTCAGGGACTAAGAAATGGATGTTTTTAAAGAATGATACTTTCAAGGATTAAAGTGTGGATTTTTAAATAATATTTAGCAAGGATCAATAAAATTTAAGCACGGACTATGTGTTTCTGGTCTACTTCCAAAGACGTAAATTTTAAAATAAGGGCTGCTAGTCCACTTGCAAAGGAGTTGATTAATTTCCAGGGACTATCAGAGCTAGAAGTTAGAAAAACATTTCAAGGACCATTGAGGCTTCGAATGTAGATTTTTTAATAACAACTTTCAAGGACCAACGTGGCTTTATTCTACATCATTATTAAAAACATGGATTTATTGAAGGATAACTTCTCTACGAAAGCGTGACTTTTAAATAATATTTTCTCAGGGATTAGATTATTTAAAACCCCATATTTTTGTTTCTTTTGGAAACATATTTTTTTCTCAGTGTACACTCAACTATGCTGCCTATTCTCTCATACATAAATTCTTCTCTTCGTACCTTTCCCCCCAAAACTAAACATTAAATTATTCTGATTACCAATTTTATGGTCACACAACAACAACAGAAAAACTTTTGCACAACTTTGGACATTTGATGAAAAATGCCGAAGAACTATTACCCTTAGAACTAAAGGTTAATGTCTTCTTCACGTAAAGTTAATCCCAAATGTGGCAAAAATTTAAATAATTAATATCTAAGTGAAAATAGCATGACAAGTGGCAATTTTCACAAGTTAGTCACAATGAAAGATGAGAAAAGTTCTCATCTCAAGTCAACATCTAAAAAACCGAACGACCCGTCAATGCCCAAATGAATATTCCATGGTCATCATTATCGGTGTGGTTGGTTGGTTATTTGAGAAGTAACATATTCTTATTCAACAAAGTAAACCACAACAAAAAATGGAAAATCTGTTTTATGGCCAAGAGGCTAAGTTGGTCATAAAATAAATACCACAGACATACATGCACAAACACACACCCAATGCTATGCACATCAATTTCATTTGATGCGGGATATAATTTCCTTTGGGTATAGTTCTGCTTTACATGTATCCTTTGTGAGTCTGAGGGCAGTGTCAATTCATTTCATGCTCTTGGTTGGTTGTATATGTAACTGAGAGTGTGTTATTGTCTTGTTGGATTGGTAACATTGCTACAATACAATGTCGAACAAAACCGCCACATACATAATTGCAAGATAAGACCCATAGCATGTAATAAATTTCACTACTTTTAATGAGGTATCAAATGATTAAATTCAAGATTATCATGCAATTCGCCCCTAGTCCATATGGAAAATAAGCTAGGGTGCAGTATATCTGTACTTTTTTCCGCATTTTTTCCATGAAATTTATTGAAAAGTTTTAAAGTGATTTACCATAAACGTTTACAATTGTGGTATATTTATGTGTGTATGTATGTAGCTATACATAGATAGGCTAGACGTGCTAGTTGGCTAGCAGTGTCTTCACTTCATTTCATGTTTGATGCGTGTTATTGGCCCATAAATATTTCCCCCTTATATATACATATATTTATCTATAGCAACTACAACAATGAAACTTTTCATAGAGAGAAGAAAAACAAAAAGGCCATTAGAGGAACATTGCCATTCACTTCATTTTATATTTGCATTCATTTCCATATTGTATCATTTACTACTGTTTGCTGTTTGGATATTCTTTTAAGGATCGCCCTACAATCAATAATTTCTATGATATTTTTAAAGACTGCTTCATAGACTAAGTAGTGGTTTTTTAAATAATACCATATTTATATAAATATTTTCTTAAGGACTAAGCGTTCAGCATAAAGAATATTTCCTCAAGGACCTGCATTGTAAAAGGCGTGGATTTTTAAAGAATATTTTCTCAAGGACCTGCATAGCAAAAGGCGTGGATTTTTATAGAATATTTTCTCAAGGACTAAAGCACGGATATTTTAAAGAGTATTTTTTTAAGAATGAAATGTTGATTTTAAAAGAGTATTTTTTATTAAAAAATGAAGTAATAACGGTAGTATGGATTTTTTAAAGAATATTTTCTCAAGCATTTTTTAAAGATTATTTTCTCAAAGACTTTTTAAAGATTTTTTTCTCAAGATGTAAAGCATGGATTTTTTATTTTCTCAAGGACCAAAGCGTGGATTTTTTAAATATTATTTTCACAAGGACTAAAGCTTGGATTTGTAAAATATTATTTTCTCAAGGGCTTAAGCGTGGATTATTTTAAATATTATTTCCTTAAGGACTAAAACGTGGATTTTTTAAAGATTTTTTCTTATGAAAAAAGCGTGGATTTTTTAAAGATTACTTTTGAGGGGCCATCATAAAGCGTGGATTTTTTAAATATTATTTTCTCAAGGACTAAAACGTGGAAAAAGGGCGTTTTTTTTTAAATTATTTTCTCATGAAAAAAACCTGAATTTCTAAAAGTTATTTTCTTAAGGACTAAAGCCTGGATTTTTTAAAAATTATTTTCTTATAAAAGAAAGCATGAATTTTTTTAAAGATTATTTTCGTAAGGACTAAAGCGTGGATTTTTTAAATATTATTTTCTCAAGGACTAATGCGTGGATTTTTAACGATTATTTTCTCAAAGACTAAAGCAGGGATTTTTAAAGATTATTTTCTTAAGGACTAAAATGTGAATTTTTTAAATATTATTTTCTCAAGGACTAAGGGGAGATTTTTTAAATATTATTTTTTCAAGGATTAAAGCGTGATTTATTTACATAATATTTTATCCAGGAAAATTTTAGACATTTTCAAGGACTCATAAGGACACATCAAAGATTTTAGGTGCTTGGATTTTTCTGAGGGTCTAAGGACTAGATTTTAAAAATCATGGAATGTTTGCTAGTTCACTTGTAAAGCCGTGCGTTTTTAAATAGTAATTCAACAAGGACTAAGGGCTATATAATATTTCACCAAGGACAATCAAGGCTATAAAGGTAAATTTTTAAGTAATAATTATTCAACGACTATCAAGGAAACAACTATGTTGTCAGGGTATTATAGCTTTGTGCAGCCCCAAAAGTTTGTAACGCCGCGAAATAATGGTCCTAGACCCACCTTCAAATATACCGATCGTCATATGTGTCCGTCCGTCTGTCCATTATAATTTGTAAACACGATACAGGCCTCAGTTATGGACCAATCTTCACGAAATTTTGCATATAGGATGGGTTCTGGCCAATGAAGACCCCTATTGTTTTTGGAGAAGATCTGTTAATATTTAGGGGATGAAGTGGACCAAAAACTTTATTTTTGTCGGTTTTTCAGGTCGCTCCAGGGGCCGCAATTATGGCCCAAACACCGTGAATTTTTGCATGGAGAACGAATAGGTATGCCTGTTTTGATATAGATATGTGTGAAAAATGACAAAATTTGTATTCTATGGCTTATATATTTGCCCCTGAATGTCCTAGTTGATAGTATGTTCAAGAGGAGTGGTTGACCTTTAAATTGATACCAATTATATGGTCGTATGTATTCGGATGTGGGAGTTACACATACATATTTACGGGTGCTTACGTACTGTGATATTATTTAGTAGCCCATTACCACACTAGAGGGCGGAATAATAGCGCTGATCGCTTTTAAATTTTCCATGAGATTCCAGTTATGGTTAAGGACAACGTCTATAATTTTCGGTGATGATCACATAATCATTTTGGGATAAAATGGACCGAAAAAATATTTTTTTGTGTTTTTATTCGAGTCGATTTATAGGCCACAATTGAAAGCCGAACATCACAACACAACCCACGGCGAAGGGAATATGGACAAGTAATTAGAAGGACTGAATATTAGTAATATTCGGAAAATATGTCAGTGTAAGGAAAAGGAGCTGTTGACCTCTAATCGGCAAGACGGTGCAAATATCAGAAATATTGCCCAGGCTCGGAATAAACATCAGCAGAAAGTTAGGGTTACGTGATAGGTGTGTAGGATATCCTATGGTCGGCCCCGTACGACTATACTCCTCCGCTCACTGGTTTTGAAAGTATTATGAAAGTTTTAACTACATATTCCCAAAAATGTAGCTGTAATGTATCATTATGATTTTGCAAACCTATTTTAAACAAATCTCGCATTTGTAACCCAGTAGCATAACCTGCTTGTCGTTGTTAGCCTTCCATATCATTATTAAGCTAATGTCTGGCTTGTTTTGTTAATGTTTTAACATCCGCAAACTAACAAATGTAATTACAGCAAGTGGCTGGTAGAATTGTTACATTGAAAACGTTTATCAAAACGTTTTTTTGTTTTCTACTTGTCGATTCTTTACAGTCTGGGTGGGCATATAAGTAAGCCTGGCTGGCTAGCCGACTGGCTTTCTTTCTTGTTTGGTGTTTGAGTATATCGCATATAAAACATGTCTATGTAACGAAGGAAGCCAGCCGCACCGACACACACAAACACATTCGAACAATATATTATAACAAAACAAAAAATCAACTTCCGTTGCTGTATAAATAGGAAATGCAAATTTTTGTTTTGTTTTATTACCAGACATTTGAGGGAAATGAAACAAACAGAAAAAAGAAGTACTCAGAACATTACACCAAAACAAAACGAAAAAAAGAAAACAACGGAGCAGCGAATATTAAATGAAGTTAAGTCTATTTAATGCAAATGTATTTGAATTGTTTGTTTTTCTTTGAGTTTTATTTGGAGTTTTTGCAGAAAGGGAATGCGAATGTTGGGTTTTTCTGTGGTCCTTCAATGAATGCATGGATCATTGTTTGACCGTTCCCCAATAATAGTAATGATTATTTGTTGCAGCCGCATTTGACGTAGACTTTTACAATAAATTAACTATAAATTATTGCGTTTTCTTTCACGAGTGATGGCACATGGAAATTACAAAACATAGAATATTTGTTTTTATATCTTACGTTTAATAACCACCAATAAAGAAAGCACAATTATATAAATGCTATATATTCCAAACTCAATATTAATTTGGAACTTCTTCAGATCATATCTTCACAAAATGAATATATAGCCACTAAACTGACAATATCACACAAAATTCTTGGAGGTTTCGACCCACCAGATAACGAACGATCATCACAACAACTACTATGCTCTGATCCGCTACAATATGCAAACTTTTCATTGTTTGGGCCATATTCGTATCCTTTATTTATGCTCACTATTGGTATAATCCAATATCGATTTTCATTACTATGAAGGTTGCTGTAATATTTCATTCCTCGAGGCCAACAACTTTTCGGTGTAGCTCTGATGTTTAGTTTTAAACCAGTGAGAGGAGCAGTATAGTCGGACGGGGCCGACCATATGATACCCTACACAACTACCATGTTTCTAACCCTGCCATATTTTCCATTTCTTTTCTTGAAGTGAATTTTTACGCCATAAAATAAAAATTTGGTCACTTTAGGTTTTTGTTTATTTGACCCTCGGAATATTGACCGATCATCATCTAAACAGCTGCTCTAAGTATTTGGGCAGATCACCTTCACCTTGTAAAATATGTGATGTTCTGCATATAATAATTGCCTCTAGAGCGTCTAGAAAATATGACAACATTAAAGTTTTCGGTTCATTGCACCCCCTGAATGAAATCTGAACTTCAACGAAAACTATAGACGTCGTCCTTGACCATAATCGGAACTTCATGTACAATTTCAAAGCGATCAGCGCGACATTTCCGCCCTCTAATGGAGTAATAGTAATACTATGCACATAGTCATAGCCTCAACCTAATTACGTATAACTCCCACATCAGAGTACATGCAGCCATAAGTTTGGTATCAATTTGAAGGTTAACATCTCCTCTTGGATATACTATCAACTTCTCGGGTATATGTACGTCCTTCAGGAGCAAGTTTATGCGCCCCAGAATAAAAATGTTTTAATTTTTCACACAAAATTCAGGGTCAATTTGGCCCGCTAAATATTGACCGATCTTTATCAAAACTGGCATGCTTATTCTTTGGCCCAATCCCCTTCTCTAAGGAAAATTTCACGATGTTCGAACCATACCTGCAAGCTCTGGAGCGACCAGAAAAACCGACAAAAATTAAGTATTTGGTCCATTTCAACCCCTAAATATTAACCGATCTTTAGCAAAAACAAAAGGGGTCTTCATAGGCCAGAACCCAACCTACATGCAAAATTTCGTGAAGATTGGTCCATAACTGTGGCTTGTATCGTGTTTACAAATTATAATGGACAGACGGACGGACACACATGTCTAGATCGACTCAGCTGGTCGAGATATGACGATCGGTATACTTAAAGGTGGGTGTAGGTAGGACCAATATTTCGCGGCGTTACAAACTCTTTCGGGCTGCACAAAGCTATAATACCCCAACAACATAGTTGTGTAGGGTATAAATATTAGTCAGATTTTTTAACCCAATTAACATATGACATATCTGACAGATACATTTTTTCATTTAAAATATCTGCCTACATTTGTGTCTAGGTTTTAAAAATATGGGACTGGAATTCGAAATCTGTCAACTACGCAAGCAATTTACAATTTGAAGAGTATAGAACCATAACAAATATTGCAGTGTCTTTACTTCACCCTTTTGCTATTTTTCCATGAAAATATCGGTGCTATAAATTAAAGTGTTACCGAAGACTTAATTGTGTCGATTTCTTGTCGTTCTGAGGAATTATGACTCTCTTAGAGTACATTGGGGCGTATTTTACATTTAAATCTACACCTACATCTTAAAACCAGTGAGCGGAGCAGTCTAGAAGTACTGATCGACCCTATGGTAACCTACACATCTACAATTTTCTTAGGATCTCTATTCCGAGGCCGGCCAATATTTCGCGATATTTGCACCTTTTAGGGTGTTAATGGTAATACAAACGACTACTAAAGTATGTAAACACCTAAACATTTTCGACCTCTTCCATCGATTAAAGATCGACAGCTCCTATTTTTAAGACTGGTAACTTTTCGGGATCATATTTTCCAGTAGTGAAGATACACGCCATAAGATGCACAATAGACTTGTTCACTTGACCCGATAAATATTGGCCGATCATTATTAAAACAGTCAGATCGCTTTCCCCGTAGAAACGTTCCCTTGTTTCGCTTATAATTGTGGTCTCTAGAGCGACTACAAACATTTTGATCCATTTTGTCCAATAAATATCAATAGACTAGCACAGAAAACTCTAGTCGTCGTCTTTGATCATAATAGGAACTTTATGAACAATTTCATACCTATCAGCGCGATAAAACGATAACAGAATAGGTAGAGCCCGGTAAATATTTTTGTATAACTGCCGCATCTGAGTGCATACAACAATATAACAATTTTATATACTGCCAACATCTCCGGTCTAAGCTTCAAGAGTAAATATTAACCCATGTATACAAAACTTGCCAGTTTTCACACAAACATCTGGGTCAATTTGATCCGCTAAATATTAGCCAATAATCATGAAAAGAATCATACTTGTTCCTTTTCAGATCCAGAAGGATGGACGGACACACATGTCTAGATCGACTCAGATAGTCGAGATATGACGATCGATATACCTAAAGGTGGGTGTAGTATAAATTCTTCGCGGCGTTAAAATACTGAGGACAGACAAACAGTATTGATGTACCTCTTGTAGATCCAAGAAGCATACCGCTTAACCTAATTTTTATACCCTTCACCATAATGTGGTACAGGGTTTGTGCATATGTTTGTAACAGACAAAACTAATCCAGATAGAACCATGGTTCCTTTTGAGAATATGCATAGAATCACTTTCTGAGTCGATTTACGTATATATGTCTGTCCGTCCATGTATTTTTCTTTACAAAATACAGGTCGCATTTATGATCCGATTTGGATAAAATTTGGCACAGGTCACTTATTTGGCCCAAGGACGAATCCTATTGAAATTGGAGAAAATCGATTCAGATTTAGATATAGCTCCCATATATATATGGTCGTCCTATTCTATGTGAATGATGCACCAACCTCCCAGTATTTGTCCGATTGGCATAAAGTACTGAATTAGGTCCAGACTAATGTAAGCGAAGTTTTGTTGAAATCGGTTCAGATTTAGATATGGCTCCCATATATATTTTCGACCATTTTTTTTGTAAAAACTCCCAATATTTGTCCGATTGGGACGAAATTCTGAACAGAGTACTGAATATGGTGTAGACTGATGTCTGTGAAGATTTGTTAAAAATCGGTTCAGATTTAGACATAGCTTTTTGTGAATGATACACCAAACTCCCAATATTTATTTGATTGGGAGTATTGCATTAGATCCAGAATGATGTTTGCGAAGTTTTTTATTTATTTATTATTATTATTTTTTTTTTTTTTTTGTTATTTGAATTTTTCCTTGTAAGGGCAGTGATCATTTGAAAGTAATTTTTATGCGATTATTTATACACTTTCGATTCGAGCTTAATGATCGAAGTTTTGCAATGAAAAGGAAAGCCAGGAGAAGAACCTACGTACCCACCATTATGCGACGAGTTTCGCCGTTGGTTAAGCGGCTCATCAGGCATATTGAGCTATGTGGATTTTCAAATGTCGTAAGTTGATAACTTGTATTTATTCCGCCCTGATGCGAAACTTGCATATGCGAATTAAATTCAAATTTGTCAAAGTTCGACATTTGTCTTTCATTCTAGAAACAGTCCCTTTCAAATCAGATTTTTGTTGTAGCGATGGATAATTAATCCACACACCTACAATTGCTTCCATGGTATACACATGTTTTTGTGCAATCGTTTTGGAAGTGTGTTGATGGCTCAGAACGTTAAGTGGTCTGGTAACATGTGTGTTGCTCCGAGGACCGAAGTTCGAGCCCTAGCCGTGCTCAGCTTGAATTAAGTTTTTTTTAATCGGTTCAGATTTAGTTATAGCTCCTATATATATTTTCGTCCGATTATTTGTTAATGATACACGAAACTTCCCATATTTTTTTCTGATTGAGTAAAATTTTGCATAGCGAATGCTGTTGAGAAAAAAATGATATTAAATTTAATATAGTGATTACAAAAAACAAATGGTGTATGCAACGGTTACTCAATTAGGCCCATGTGTTTATATATAACTCCCATACATAATTTGACTCGTTTTCATACAAATGGTACACCAAAGAATCCAAGTGACATGAAATTTTTCATTGATTTCAAAATGGCACGTATGAGTAACATTACATAATGTATACGTTGACTGGTCCTAAGAACAAAAATCACCAACGAAGTATATCATGCCATATATTTTTCTCATCAAGACCTTATTGCAATGTAATATCTCACGTTTCTCTTTACAATTCAACTCATCACTTATAATTCCGTTGTTAAATTGTATTCAGAATAATTTTACAACAACAAAGATAAACAAAAAATAATAATTTCGAATTGTTCTCTGGCCAAAGAAGAAGTCGTCGTCTCTAGGCATAGTGCAGTTCCTTCAAAAAGTCATTAATTTAACGAATATGTTTGTAAGTATCCGCCCGTTCTTTTTTCATTTGTTTTGTTATAATTGAGCAAAAACTATGTTAACAATGTGTCAACAACAATAAGAACAAATAAAAACCAAACCAGAAGATACATATTGGAGGGTGGTGTTGAACTCTTTTTAAATATAATGTGATTGTATGCAATCAACAACAAATATGTATGGGTGGCATAAAATTACATTGCATATATATATATGTCAAATGTGACCGTGACTCACTTATGTACATGTTAACATCGGTTCAAAAAACCAAATTTCATGATGCGGACTCCATAATAATTCTAAATTAACTTCTAATAGTACTGATAAATAGATAATATTAAGATTTAAAATATATAATACTAGCATAGGCCCGCTACGTCGTTAGCGGAATTTTTGTATAGTTAAAATAAAAAAGCTACAGAATATACTTTTTATATTTGAATATTTAACATAAATTTGAACTATTTAAAATAATGATAGGTCCTATATCTTATTTTTTTAAGAAAATCTCAGATTTTACTCCGCATTTCTTTCGAACAGATACGTTGATACGTTATTCTACTAAATCGAGTACAACATACTTATATTTATATTTTCTGAAAGTGTACTATGATTATTATTACTATTATTATTATTTTCTCGATCCTCCCGATGGACCAATGCAAATAGTTCGTTTCGTTTTTTAATTTTTTTGGTCCTTTAGGTAATTTCATGCTAATGGTAAATTATGTATGTAGTACGTTTTAGTAATTGTGTACCCTCATAATACGAATTTGTAATATAATATTTTGCACAGCGCATCATTTATTATACAGAGACCTGCCTTTATAGGGAAGATTTCCATTAATATTGCAGAATTTTAGAAATTTATTTACGTGTTACAAAATCCACATCCTCGACATAAAGATCCCGCCCATTATTCATTGCATCGAAAGTATGGTTTAAAACATCATTGGAAATAAATAGCAGTACTTTTACGACAGAAATTTTAGAAACATTTGCATTTAAAAATGTCAACAATTTAGTACTCATGGTGTTCAGCGACTTGTTTGCATAGGTTCTATTTTTTTGTGTATGAAGTCTCGTCCGTTTTCACTATATCGGAAATTTAAACTAAAGTTCAAAGATCAGTACTAAAATTCGGATAACTGTCTCTAACCATTCCTATTTTACTAATACTTTCTAATACAAATTTTCGAAAAAAAAACATAAAAAATTGAGGACTCTACCTCTAATCGTTCTGTCGTATACAATATTTAGTACAGCGCAAATGTCCAACAAAAATGCGAAAAGCATTTTTTCATAGAAAAAAACTTATACCGTATATGTACTTTGTAGTACATTTTAGAACTTATTTCTGGAAAATATTTATGTATAAATGATTATTGTCATAGTTGCAGATAAGTATTTTATTTATAACAGGATCCTATTTTTATTCGTACACAATATTGAGTACTTGCCAGTAACGTGAGGAAAATTTACAAACTTTTTGGCGAAAAACATTTGTTAGAGAGCATGTCGCTCTATTAGTTATAGTCTAATACTACATTTCAGATTTCAATCTCTATCTTTCCCATTATAATTTTATGTTTTGTACCATTTCAAAAATATATTACTGTCTAGCATAGTATTGATAATATTTAAATCTACGTAACGGGTTTCATATTTTCATTTCTTTCGGTTCTCTTTAGTACTAAATACTGTACACGCAAAAAAATTATGCGTGACATTCTGTTTGTAATAGAGTAAGCTACAGATTCTTATTTCTACCTGTTGCATTGTATTTTATTATTTGGTACTTTTTATCACCACTTTAGTACTTATTTCCAAAAGATGAAATGTATAGTTTTGCGATGTTTCACATTTGTATCTCTATCGGTTATATTGCTATATAATATTTACAACTTTTTAGTACATTTTAGTATTAATTTCCGAAAATAAGTTTGTTTATCATTCTGTTTGTAACAGCTTAAGTTACATACCATATTTCAGATATCTACACCTACCTTTTCCATCATTGTATAATATTTAGTACTTTAGTTACCTTTAGTACTAAGTAACATAATTTGTTCACACAATCTGAATCGCTTATCATGGACAAAGCTGTGTACCAAATTTTACAGTTCCACTTCCGGTGTTTTACAGTTTTAGTACTTTTTAGTACCATTTTAGTACTGTTTTCCAAAAAATATTTTTGCTAATCTTTATATTTGTATTAGCTTATGCTACATACCAAGTTTCAGATATGTATATATATACCAATCACATACAAATATAATATTTAGTAAATTTTAGCACCTTTTAGTACTAAATTCCAAATTCCAAATTTTTTAACACATATTTCTTCGCTTATCCTAGGCAAAGCTGCATACCAAATTACAGAGTTCTACATTTAACCGTTCCCGCGTAATACATTTTTAGTTCTTTTTAGAACCATTTTAGTACTAATTTCAAAAAAAAAATATTGCAACTCATTCTATTTGAAATTGCATAAGCCACATTTCAAGTTTCAGATATGCATCTCCACCGATTCCATTTAAATATAATATTTAGTACTTTTTAGTACCTCTTAGTACTAAATTCCTAATTTTTTTCACACATACCACTTCGCTTATCGTAGGCAAAGCTGCGTACCAAATTTCAAAGTTCTTAACCTAACCATTCCCGCGCAATTCAGTTTTTAGTACTTTTTAGTACCTTTTAGTACGATTTTCCAAAAACCCCGTCTTATCACATGCCTACTCACCAAACCCGACCTACATGCCAAATTTCAAGTTTCTAGCTTTAGCCGTTTCGTCTGGGCGTTGATGATCAGTCAGTCACTTATAACGCAAATCTTTTATATATATAGATTAAGACAATTTTGCCATTTAAATCGTCCAACCACACATTGGAATTAATATCGACCTTAAATAATAAACCAGTAAGTAAAGTCGGACGGGGCCGACTATATGATACCTTTTTCCTTTGGTCAGATATAGAAGTTATATCTAAATCTAAATACAATGAACTGTGCGCAATTAGTGCACAATTTACCTAAAATCGGAAAATATATATATAGGAGCTGGTACACCATTTACCTTAAATTGGACGAAAATATATATATAGTAGCTATATGTAAATCTGAACCGATTTTCAGGAAACTTAACACACATCATTCTAGACCTAATTCATTACGCTGTGCCAAATTTCGTAAAATCGAAATATATTAAGGGACTTTGGTGCACAATGTACATTAAATCGGACGAAAATATATATGGGAGCTATATCTAAATCTGAGCCGATTTTCAGGAAACTTAACACACACCATTCTAGAACTAATTCAGTACGCTGTGCCAAATTTCGTGCAAATCGAATGATATAGGGGCTTTGGTACATAATTTACACTAAATCGGACGAAAATACATATGGGAGCTATATCTAAATCTGAACCGATTTTCAGGAAACTTAACACACATCATTATATACCTAATTCATTACGCCCTGCCAAATCGTTTGTATATTTTTGATAATATAGCCTGAAAATGGTTTTTCAACATGAAATAAATTTGTCATTTCAGGTTTTCAAATATAAAGACCAACCTTACGGACTATATTTTGTATGACTCCCTTTGCTGATATAATATAATTTTAAGGTCCCGATTTAAAATATCCCCAGACCCGCTTTAAAATATCAGAGTAGATTAATGGCTTCGCCTATCCCTCAAACAATGTTAATCTGAATTTCCATTCGAATTTGGTATCATTTTGAATGTTGGTTAATTAGAGGCCCTAAGAAGTGAATAGAGCTATGACATATTACTTACGACCAATTGTTGCATAGGATGTTCACGTTCAGTTTGGCCAAACATAATACGGTTTGTATATAACACTAGCATATGCCCGCAACTTCGTTAGCGAATGTAGGAAATATTTAACAATGTATTAACATATTATTTTATTTATAGAGATAACTGCATATGTCAGAAATAAAAATATAATGGGGTTCACCCAAATCCAAATTTAATAAAATTTTCCATTTTGCACACATTCAGGATTCCAATTCTATCGGTCCACCCACAATTCAAATTATACCAAATTTTGTACACAGCAGTGCCACCCACTATTGGTTCACCGATAATTCAAATTATACCAAATTTAGTACATAGTTTTACCAATTTTCAAAACTTCCTACATACCCCAGTCATACACCCCCACAGTGATCCTAAATCGAAGTTTCAGCATTCCAACTTTATCGGTTGACCCACAATCCAAATTGTATCAAATTTGGTACACATTAGCGCAAATTTCCAAAACTTCCTACATACCCCAATCATACACCTCCACAGTGATCCTAAATCAAAATTTCAGGATTCCAAATCTATTGGTTCACCCACAATTAAAATTGTACCAAATTTAGTACACAGTAGTACGAATTTCCAAAACTTCCTACATACCCCAATCCTACATTCCCATACTGATACTAAATTCGAGTTTTAGGATACCAACTCCATTGGTGCACCCGCAATTCAAATTGTACCAAATTTAGTATATAGTTGTACCAATTTCCACAACATCCTACATACCCCAATCCTACACCCCCACCGTGATCCTAAATCCAAGTTTTAGGATTCCAACTCTATAGTTTCACAATTAAAATTATACCAAATTTAGTACACAGTAGTACGAATTTCCAAAACTTCCTACATACCCCAATCCCACACCCCCACCGTGATTCTAAATCCATGTTTTAGGATTCCAACTCTATCGCTTCACCCACAATTTAAATTGTACCAACTTTAGTACACATTAGTACAAATTTCTAAAACTTCTTACGCATTTCAATCTTACACCTCCACAGTGATCCTGACTCCAAATTTCATGACTCTAGCTCTATTGGTTCACCTAAAATTCAAATTGTACCAAATTTAGTACCCATAAGTATTAATTTGTTAAACTGAATCCTGACCCTAATCTTACATCCCTACAATGATCCTAACTTCATTGTTCCACCTCTATCGGTTCACCCAAATCCAAATTGTACTAATTATAGTACGATTTAGTACTTTTCGTACACATAATTAAAAAAATTCCAAAACTACGTACATATGCCAATCCTACACTCCGACGGTAATGTTATTTTCAAGTATTTCAGTATTCCAGCTCGATTTGTACCTCTAAATCAAATTTGTACCAAATATAGTACCACATAGTACTTTTCATACACAAGAGTACACACTTTTCAAACTCTCCTTATATCGACCCTACTTCTCAACCTTAATTTGCATTCCAAATATTAAGTTTTTAGCTCAATCCATTCACTTGCTACAGAATTGTACCAAATTTAGTACATTTTCGTACTTTTCGGATAGTTGTAGTTCGAATTGCCAAAAACCTTTTGGTACATCTATCCTACACTCCATCAACGACCACCAAACCAAATTTCAGAGTTCTAGCTCCACCGGTTCGCCAAATACAAATGGTATCACATTTAGTACTTTTTAGTACTTTTCGTATCGTTCTAGTACGAATTTCCAAAAACCCAGCCTTATCTGTCACAGTTGGACCAAGAGTGAGCCTCACCCAAAATTTCAAGATTCTAGCTTCAGCCGTTTCGTCTGGACGTTGATGAATCGTAAATTAGTCAGTCAATCACTTTACTGTTGTATTAGTATAGATTTAATTGATAGAATAATTAAAACTATCAAATTTCAATTACCACGAAACCACTGTACAATTATTGCATAGAAGAAACTGACTGTAATGCAGGCCATTTCAAAACAAAACAACACTACGGAGATGATACTTGAAATATACGAGGCCTTACATCCTTTTCCGCTAAATTACAATTCCGCTGATTGCATTTGTACAATGTCAAACACACACACACAAGCATACATATTATCATATACTCATATGCAACACAACAATAACAAAGTAAAAACCAGTAAGGAAAGCACTAAAGTCGGACGGGGCCGACTATATGATACCCTTCACCACTTTGGGTATATTCAACAGATGAATCATAACAGACGTCGAATTTTTGAAAGACCATTAACATGAAAATGGATTCATAAACATGTCATTCTGTAACCTACACTAAAGTTTTCATTTGGTCAGATATAGGGTTGCTTCTTACAATGGGACAAAATTATATAAAGCAATGTAAAGGAAATGTATTATAGTAACTACAGTTCATTGTACCAATTGTGTGGAAATCAGACAAACTTTGGGTCTTTAGTGCACAATTTACACACACTCGGAAGAAAAAATATATAGGAGCTATATCTAAATCTGAACCGATTTTCACGAAACTTAACACACATAATTCTAGACCTTATTCATTACGCAATACCAAATTTCGTGCAAATCGAAATATATATAGGGACTTGGTGCAACATTTACATTAAATCGGACAAAATTATATATGGGAGCTATATCTACATCTGGGCCGATTTTCAGTAAACTTAACACACATCATTCTAGACGTAATTCATTACGATATGCCAAATTTCGTGTAAATCGAAGGATATATAGGGACTTTGGCGCACCATTTACATAAAATCGGACGAAACTATATATGGGAGCTATATCTAAATCTGGACCGATTTTCTCAAAACTTGGCAGACATCACTCTAGGCTCAACTCAGTACGTTATGCCGAATTTCGTGCAAATCGAAATATATATAGGGATTTTGGTGCACCATTTACATGAAATCGGACGAAACTATATATGGGAGCTATATCTAAATCTGGACCGATTTTCTCGAAACTTCGTAGACATCATTCTAGGCTCAATTCAGTACGTTATGCCCAATTTCGTGCAAATCGACAGATATATAGCGACTTTAGTGTACCATTTACATGAAATCGGACGAAACTATATATGGGAGCTATATCTAAATCTGGACCGATTTTCACGAAACTTGGCAGACATCATTCTAGACCTAAATGATTAGGCTGTACCAAATTTCGTGCAAATCGAAAGATATATAGCGACTTTGGTGCACCATTTACATGAAATCGGACGAAACTATATGTGGGAGCTATATCTAAATCTGGACCGATATTCTCGAAACTTGGCAGACACTACTCGAGGCTTAATTCAGTACGTTATGCCAAATTTCGTGCAAGTCGAAAGATATATAGGGACTTTGGGGCACTATTTACATGAAATCGGACGAAACTATATATGGGAGCTATATCTAAATCTTGACCGATTTTCACGAAACTTGGCAGACATCATTCTAGACCTAATTCATTATGCTGTACCAAATTTCGTGCAAATCGAAAGATATATAGGGACCGTTTACATTAAATCGGTTAAATATATATATGGGAGCTATATCTAAATCTGAACCGATTTTTCCCAATTTCAATAGGGTTCGTCCTTGGGCCAAACAAATGAGCTGTGCCAAATTTCATCCAATTCGGATCATAAATGCGAACTGTACTTTGCTCACAAAAATACATGGACAGACAGACGGACGGACAGACGGACATGCATAAATCGACTTAGAAAGTGATTCTATGCATATTCTCAAAAGGAACCATGTGTCTATCTCGTTTCCTTTTGCCTGTTACAAACATATGCACAAAGACATAATACCCTGTACCACAGTGTGGTGAAGGGTATAAAAAACCAAACCAACTCTCTTGTATCTCATACATATGCGAATTCCTTCGTTCGTTCGTTCATTCTTTCATTCATTTGCATACAGAAATACTAACACACATTTAGGGAAAACCCAGTCATCAGCTACCCACTAACACACACACAAACAACAACAACAAAAATATGAATGCAAGAAGTTTGCACCATTGTCGACATTTGCCCATAAATATAAAGTGAATAGTTTACTTTCAAGTGTTTTTGTTAACGGCGTTAGGCGTTCTTGGTTATTTCAGTAGAAATTTTGCTGTCTATGGTGGCTTTTGTTTAGTCGTTATGGCTCACAAATAGATTTGTTCGCAATGATATGTGAGCCTAGATTTTTCAACAAACGCAGCAGACAGACAGCCATGTTTGTATCGTTGGAAACTTTGCACACAAAAAACAGCGGTTAACGTCTTTCGCACAAATTTGTATAGCACCAGAAAGAGTTGTTTGTATTTTGCAGAATATTTAGTAGTTTGGAGCTGTTTTGCGAAAAGGAAGGAAATACATATCAAGAAGTACAGTGGTAGCGATAATGAAAATATTTGTGGTAAAAAAACCCAAGCTTGTACCAGGGATATTTTATAATTCGTTAAAATCCTAAATATCTTACAAAAAGTGGGTGGCTTCACCACACTGTGTTACAGGGTATTATGTCTTTGTGCATATGTTTGTAACAAACAAAGGGAATCGAGATAGACCCATGGTTCCTTTTGAGAATATGCATAGAATCACTTTTAGAATCGATTTATGCATGTCCGTCCGTCATGTATTTTTGTGAACAAAGTACAGGTCGCATTTATGATCCGATTTGGATGAAATTTGGTACATGTCACTTATTTGGCTCAAGGGCGAACCCTATTGAAATTGGAGAAAATCGGTTCAGATCCGATCCCAATATTGGGCCAATTGAGACAACATTTCGCACAAAGTACTACATTAGGTTCAGATTGATGTATGAAAGATTGTATTGAAATCGGTTTAGATTTAGATATAGCTCCCATATATAGTTTCGCCTGATTTTATGTAATTGGAGCCAAAATTTTACATAGAGTACTTAATTAGGTCCAGAGTGATTGAGGAGTTTTGTTGGAATTTTCCGATTGGAAACAAAATTTGTACAGAGTCCGCCAAGTTTTGTTAAAATCAGTTCAGATTTAGATATAGCTCCCACACATAGTTTCTTCCGATTTTTCGTGCATGATGCACCAGACTCGGAATATTTGTCCGATTGAGACGACATTTTACCGAGCGAATGCAATTGAAGAAAACTGATGTGTGATAAGGTTTGTTGAAATCGGTTCAGAGTTGGATATATAAAATGTATACATATATTTATACCATACACAACTATGTTGTCAGGGTATTATAGCTTTGTGCTGCCCCAAGAGTTTGTAACGCCGTGAAATACTGGTCCTAGAACCATCATTAGTATACCGATCGTCATATCTTGACTAGCTGAGTCGATCTAGACATGTGTGTCCGTCCGTCCGTCTGTCAGTTAAAATTTGTAAACACAATAAAGGCCACAGTTATGGACCAATCTTCACGAAATTTTGCGTGGAGGATGGGTTCTGGCCAATCTAGGCCCCTATTGTTTTTTGTGAAGATCGATTAATATTTATGGGATGAAATGGACCAAATACTTAATTTTTGTCTGATTATCTGGTCGCTACAGACGCCGCAATTATGGCCCAAACATCGCGAATTTTTAACTTGGAGAAGGGAATCGGGCCAAAGAATGAGCATTCATGTTTTGATAAAGATCAATTTTTAGCGGGTTAAATGGACCCTGACTTTTGTGTGGAAAATGA
Source organism: Musca vetustissima (assembly GCF_032173495.1). Taxonomy (NCBI): domain Eukaryota; kingdom Metazoa; phylum Arthropoda; class Insecta; order Diptera; family Muscidae; genus Musca; species Musca vetustissima. The sequence goes on along the minus strand of NW_026874054.1, from coordinate 92,153 downwards.
CAAAATTTATATTCTATAGCGTATAGATTTACCCATGAAGGGCATAGACCCGAGAAGTTCAATATATCTCCAAGAGGAGATATATTGAACCTTTAAATTGATACCAATTATATTGTCGTATCTACTCGGATGTGGAACTTACACGTACAGCTGCAAACATATTCATATATTATTTAGTAACCCATTTCCACACTGGAGGGCGAAAATATAGCTATGATCGCTATAACTGGAACTTCATGGAACATTTCAATTCCATGAAGTTCCAGTTATGGTCAAGGACAACGCCTATAATTTTCGGCGATGATCAGATAATAATTTTGGGATGAAGTGGACCGAAAACGTAATTTTTTGTGTTTTTTTTTTTTTTTTTTTTAGTCGATCTATAGGCCACAATTGAAAGCCGAACATCACAACACAACCTTGGGAATTTAGACAGGTAATTAAAAGGACTGTACATAATATTAGTAATATTTGTTGACCTTTAGTCGGTCAAGAGGGTGCAAATATCGTCAAATATTGCCCAAGCTCAGAATGTAGTAACAGAGAAAGTTTGATTTTCGTAGATGTTGTGTAGGGTATCATATGGTCGGCCCCGTCCGACTCACTGGTTTTTCGTTCGATTTTATGTAAATTGTGCACCGAAGGGCCTACGTTTGTTCGATATATACGAAATTTGGCAAAGGGAATTAAATTGAATATAGAGTTATAACAAAAAACAAATGGTGTATGCAACGGTTGCTCAATTAGATCCATGGTACACCAAGAATCCAAGTCTGCCCGTTTGACATGCAATTTTTCATTGATTTCAGAATGGTATGTGTAGGGGGTTTTTTTCAATTGGATCAAATATATATCTAGATAGCACATTTAATTTCGCCCGATTCCATCTCAATGGTCCTCCAAAGATTCTATGTCTTTTCTATCTACAGGATATTGTAGATATTAACATCTCTTGTATGTACCCAAAGTGGTGAAGGGTATCATATAGTCAGTCCCGTCCGATTTTTAAACTTTCCTTACTGGTTTTAATTAGAAAAGAAAACCAAGAACCGAAAAGTGTGAATTTTTAATTCTCAATGTATGGCTTACAGCCTTTTAGCCACAGTATTAACGTATGCATGCAGTTTTTTTTGACCATTGAATAAAGGAAGTGTTTTCGTATTCATGGCGATAGATAAAAATAATGAACATAGTTGTGAATTGCGAAGCAATAATAACAGGACCTGCGAAGAACCGAGTTTTAACTAATGTCTGTATGCGCCTTCTTTCAATTGTCTGTAGGTCTGTTGGTATGTATAAGAATATGTAGTTTTCGTGTTGAATTCTTTTTTGTAGGTTAGGAATTGCAAGTTGTATGTCATGATATGCATTGGTTGCTATTCGTACATAAGAAGTTCAAATGAAGAACTTTTAATTTAGTGCTATAGTATATATATATATATATATATATACCCTTAACCATCAGCTGCATTTCGAGAATATCAAAAAATTTTGGAGAAGCATTAAAAACATTAACCTAAATTGACAATTTTCTATGAAGTAGTTTTTTGTCACCTATAGCTCTATTTTGGGAAATACGGCAAGATCCATGAAAATACGGAAATTTGTGATGTACCATTTATGGACATTATACACATCAAAATGTGAACCCACAGATGTCATTTTATGCATCAAACATCTCGAGAATAGTAGTAGTGGATATACAAATTTTCATAGTTTGATGGAAATGCCTAATCGACTAGAATATGGATTTTTCTAAAATATGTCTAGGTGCTGCAAACGGAATGGTCAAATTAGTAATATGTCTGTCGCATTACCTTCGAACCAATTAGAATTGAATTGCACCTAAGTTTGCTTTACAAATTTTATCTTAACCCTTGGTGGGCCAATGTTGCCCATAGGCAACAAAATGTTTTATAGCTTATATATAATACACGGCTAGTAAATATATATATTTTTGGACTACATGTGTCAAGACCTGATTATAGACGACACATATCAAAAGAGAAATCTAAAAAACACAAATTTTTGTTATTTGCTTTTCAATATAGAAAAGAGGACAAAAATATGTACAGTAGCGATTTGTGTATACAGTCCAAATTAAATCGCTTGGTATTCGAATTGTTCGGATTGTGCCATCAGAATTTTTATAATTCGTGTAAAAGAGGAAGTAGAGAATAATTAAAAATGATTTTTTCTTCGATATTGCATTTGGTTATCTAGATATCGGACTTTTTTTCAGAAAGAATATGCTGTATCTGCCTAATGCAAGGATGTACCGACTTCATACTTTGTTCATATCCTATTTAGAACAGTTGCATTACATTTGTGCACATAAAATCGTTCTATGGTCACGGAAAAAATTCTGAACTCAGAGGGTTAAAGCCTTTAGATTTGTTTTACATTTGTCTTGGTAGTCTGGTCTAGCTTTATAATAGGAAACATTGATGGCATGAATTTATTTTCATCAACAGCAAATTGCATCAGATTTTTTGGTGTTGTTGTATTTCTTGGTTTGTTCGCGTCATTTTTTGCAAATATTTTCTGCGGTCTCTGTATATTTGTTTCGCTCAATGTTTTTCCTAGCTTCTTTCTACATCTTCTTTGTTTGTGGTTAGTTTTCTGTTGTTCCTTAACTTTTCTTTTGTTCTATGATGGCAATAGCTTTACTATTTTTTATTGTAGCTGCTGCTGTTGCAATATTTCATTGCTCCTGTTGCTGACTTTTGGTTCAGTGGTGTTGTTGTTGTTTTTGCAGCAATTTACTTCCGACAATTGAGTTAAAGTGTTGTGTTGTTGATGTAGTTTTTACTTGAAGATGTTGTGGTTGATAGCAGGGTGTACAGTACAATAGCTACTATACTAAGTGTGTACACAATTCGAAGATCAAACTTTGAAGCCTAAAAGTATTCTACGCATAGAGTGTGTCATTTTCAGTGGTGTCAATAAAACAACCTTTTGTGGTTTTATTCCGTTTGTTGTAAAAATAATACACAGCTAAAGGGAGGAAAGCAGATTACTTGTTGCTATCGAAAGTTTTGGAACGAAAAATTATAATACTATGGCCCCGACTTAAACATAACACAAATCTACAGCTTTCTAGAGGTTATCCATTTCGTGTGACGGTGTCATTATACCCTTCACCACACTGTGGTACAGGGTATTATGTATTTTAGCATATGTTTGTAACAGGCAAAAATAATCGAGATATACCCATGGTTCCTTTTGAGAATATGCATAGAATCGCTTTCTGAGTCGATTTATGTATGTCCGTCTGTCCGTCCATATATTTTTGTACAGGTCGCATTTATGATCCAATTTGGATGAAATTTGGCAAAGGTCACTTAATTGGTCCAAGGACGAAATTGGAGAAAATCGGTCCACGTTTAGGCATAGCTCATATATAAGGGCACCCCCAAAATTTAACTGAATTCGCTGAAATTTGGTACTTTGAGTTCTTATTGGGTAGCAAATGTCCCTACCAAAAATTATAAATAAAGGTCTATTTTTTCGGATAGCCCCCATATAAGGGTACCCCCAATTTTTGGTATTTTGAGGTTCTTGACTGAATTCGCTGAAATTTTTTAACTGAACTCGCTGAAATTTGGTACTTTGAGTTATTATTGGGTAGCAAATCTCCCTACCAAAAATTATAAATAAAGGTCAATTTTTTCGGATAGCCCCCATATAAGATTACCCCCAATTTTAGGTACTTTGGGGGTTTTGATCGCATTTTTCGACCAAATTCGCTGAAATTGGTACTTTGTATTCTTATTGGGTAGCAAATCTCCCTACCAAAAATTATAAATAAAGGTCAATTTTTTCGGAAAGCGGTTTCGGGTTCTCGGGCTCGTTTTATAACTGAATTCTCTGAAATTTTGGGTTCTTATTGGGTAAGAAATTACTCCACTAAAAATTATAAATATAGGTTCAGTTTTTCTGGTAGTCCCCATATAACGGTACCCCCAAATTTTTATATATCTCGATTTGCGCTAAATTTGGCTCAGCGTAATAAATTAGGTATAGAATGATGTGCGTTAAGTTTCCTGAAAATCGGTTCAGATTTATATATAGCTCCCATATATATTTTCGTCCGATTTAAGGTAAATTGGTATATCTGACCAAGATAAATTGGTATATCTGACCAAATGAACAATTTAGTATCGGTTGCAGAATGACGTGTTTATGGTTCCAATTTAATTTTACTGGTCCTTTAAAAATGCGATGTCTGTTAGGATTCATCTGTAGAATATACTCAAAATGGTGAAGGGTATAACATAGTCGGCCCCGTCCGACTTTACTACTTTCCTTACTGGTTATATATGAACTATACGAAATCGTAAGCCGATATTTGACACCTGAATCAAAAATTAAATTGGATCCAATTAAGTTTAAGGGAACCCCACCCATGCTCGATTTTGATTTTTTAAGATTTTCAATGGGCTGGTAAATCAGTACCAATGCTTGTTAAGGTTTGTAACTTTGCACATATAAATTTGAAGATTTAAAAGAGAAGAAAAATAATTTTCAAAAAAATTTTGTTATTGTTTTGTTGTTGTTTTTTGTAATTAAAGAAAAGTCCTTATTTTTGATGGCGGGCATGATAACTCCTCACTGGAACATCGGAATCCGAAAATTCCAACGGTGTTAGGAAGAGTACATGTTTGGCTCTCGTATGAACTTATTGACTTCGCTCTAATATTAACAAAATGGCGGACCTTTGAAAAAATATTTTTGGAAAATCGCCTATTTTTTACCAAAAACCAAGTTAAAAAATAAGGAAGATCTTCACCGATTGGCTTTATCCTAGTTCATACAATAGCTATATACTCACAGAAAAACGTGTAAAAATTTGGAATGGATTGGGTTATTAGTTTTTGAGTTATCGTGCCCGCCATTCGCAAAAGAGAAAAACGCGTTTAAAGTTTGGGAAGCCCTTTAGCCGTCACTTGATGCTGATACAACAAATCGGCTATATTTTCAAGAGTTCTTGAGATTTTCACTTGAAAATTTGAAGGGACATTCTTGGCTTAGTATAGATTCGGGGGGACCCCGTGAATGGGGGGTCCCCTTAAACGGGTATTCGAACTCCCCAAAATACCTAATAAGAGGGTGGGGCCATAAATTTGGGTGGGTGGGGCCATAAATGAAGCACGATTAGAATGAAAAACGTGTCGAAAAGCCTCGAAATACCGGAAATTGAACCATATTGTATTATGAGAGCTACCCCGAAACATGACATTTTTTTCTGCTCAAAAGCTCAAAATATCGAAGTTTGAGAGTACCATAATATGGAGGCTATCTTTAAAAATGGAATGATATATAAAAAACGTATATAGAAATATTTAGTAATGACATTTCTCTACCCAGTCGGAACCAAAATATCCAATTTTGTTGGAAAACATGTCCACTGTCTACGAAACCTACGAAACCTGGGCAAATTGTTGTCGATTCGTGTGGACAACCTGTCCAACAGGGTCAAAACTCCGAACTTCGTAGGGAAAAATTAAATGAGGGTTTTATCTCAAATTAAACCTATATTTAAAAAATTATAGTAAAAAATTTCTCTCATATTATATCAAAAAAATCGTTTCTTTTAATTTAATTCCTAAAATATTGTTTATCTTTATACAAATTATCGAAATTCCCAACTCACAGCAATATTCATATCTTTAATCATAATTATGGTTTTAAATTGTCAACACAGAGCTAAATGGGGCATATACATTGTCTCATTTCATTTGTCTGTGTGTTTGTCTGTTCGCCTTTCTGACAGGTCAGCAAAACTTGACTAAAAATGCAAAAATTCTATCTAAAGAACGAACGACATTATCCACACAAAGGGGGAAGTGGTACTAAAACGAAACAACCAAACAAACCGCACACTATACCGACTGACTATACTTCACATTCAATTAAACATTTGCCAATCATCATCCATTTATGAGTGAGACGACTAATTGTGATTGATGGTAAAATAATTGCCAATGATTTATGTCTCAGTCGGAAACTTCTGCCTCTCTTGCACATGCAAATGAAAGGACAAAAATATTAAAGGACTATTTTCACAGACAACAATTTTAAAGTATGGCTTTTCGTCGAAAATAAAAACAACAGCAACATCAAATACTTGAAAAGCAATAGAGAATTATGAAGAATGTGTAAGGAGAATGAGGCGGGAGGAAAAATATCCGCCTGGCACTTGAATTACAATCTCCAATCTTCGTAAAAAAACATTTTATCCATAATGCCATTTTGAACGTTAACATCATTTGTAGTTTTCATGTACGTATACATATATGTATGCATTCATACATGCATTTATTGCTCCTATGTATGTGTGTGTATGAATTGGCCTGTTATTGTTCTTCTTCATTGTTCATTTCTATGATGATTATTTGTTGGTTTGTTGTTGATTTTTGCTTTTTGTTTTTCATTGTCTTTCAGTTTGAATTTTCGATTCGAATAAATCCCGATTAAATCTTGATTCGTTGTCGTTTTTTGCGACGTACCCGGCTCTCCATAGCTATTGTTTTTACAGGTTTTTAACTGTTGATTGTCGGTTGCTTGTGTAATACATTACAGAGTAGGGCAGCAAACGCCCAGCTTATATGAGTATGGTTGTGTGTGTGTATTGTTTTTTTAATGCCTGGTCACACAGATCATACTATCCTGCCCTGTTCCAATTGCATTCGGTTACGTTGCAATTTGTCCCATGTTTTTCGTCCTCTCTCTCCCTCTCTTTCTGTCGTTTTATCGTTAATTCAAAAAATCCAATTAAATTTAATTCTTTTGTGTACGGCTTAACTGGTGCTTAAATACTGGAGGTGGATTTTTCGCATAAATAAAACAACAAAAAATAAAAAAACACAGAACAACAAGTCTTTAAACACTAAATGTTGTATCTCAAATGACTAAAAATTCCTGACAATAACTAGATGTGTTAATTGTTCCACAATTTATTAATTAAAAAAAACTAATTTATATTTATAAATTGTTATATATAAATGGGATAAACAAAAAAGTATTAAAAAATGTTTAATAAAAAGGGGCATAAAATGACTAATGACATGACGAAGATATTCTTTATGGACAGGGAAAATAGGTATCATGTCGCTGATAGAACAAATGTTGGTTATGGGGCTCTTATATTTACTATAACCTATATAGCAGCAACAACATTGTGGAACATTTAAAATACTTAAAATTGGGCGGAACAAAACATATCAGACAGCATTATAAACACGGAATTAAACTAAATAATTGCAACCTCTTACGTTGAGAATGCGATTATAAGCAAATGGGTTGGGTGCTGCTTAGGCAAAACATGGACATACTTCCGTCAATGGAACTTGTATAACCATAGAATCCGAAGAACCAAATTAAAGTTACGCCCGGTTCGTTGGAAATTAAAAAAATAATAAAAACGATGTTAAGTTAGGCCGGGAAAACTTTTAAAAACACCCCTATATTAGGTTGTCATTCAAAATATCTAAAACTAGCATATACCCGCTACTTCGTTAGCGAATGCGGGTAATATTTAAACATGTATTAACATATTATTTTATTTTCACAGAAAACTGCATATGTCAGAAAAAATAAACAATCCACACATTAATATCGACCATAAATTGAATTTGAGTACCATTAAGTACCAAATTTCATGATTCGAGCTCAACCAAATCCATCCAATCCATTATTTCCATAAGTACCCTTCTCAACCATCCAACAAAACTTCCTGCATACCCCGATCCTAATTGTACTAAATACTTCCTACTTAACCCAAACCTACACCCCCACAGTGATCCTAAATTAAAGTTTTAGAATTCCAACTCTATCGGTTCACCCACATATCAAATTGTACTAAATATAGTACATAGTAGTACCAATATCCAAACCTTCCCAATCCTACACCTTCTTAGTGATCCTAAATCAAAATTTCAGGATTCCAACTCTATCGGTTCATTCTCAATTCAAATTGTACCAAATTTAGTACACATTAGTAAAAATTTCTAAAACTTTTACATATCTCAATCATACACCTCCACAGTGATCCTGACTCCAAATTTCACGATCCTAGCTCTGTTGGATCACCTAACATTCAAATTGTACCAAATTTAGAACGATGTAGTACTTTTCGTACACATAAGCAACAAATTTCCAAAACTACGTTTATATCCCAATCCTACACTCCGACGGTAATGTTTATTTCAAGTTTCACCCAGCCTTATCTGTCACCTTTGGACCAAGTGTGACTCTTACCCAAATTTTCAAGATTCTAGCTTCAGCCGTTTCGTCTGGTCGTTGATGAATCATAAAAACAGTCAGTCAGTCAATCACTTTACTCTTTTATTACATACACTCACATCAACGACCACCAACCCTAATTCGCAAATTTCAAGTTTTTAGCTCTATCCATTCACATGCTACCTGTTTCGCCAAATACAATTGGTATCACATTTAGTACTTTTTAGTCCAAAAACCCAGCCTTATCTGTCTCCTTTGGGCCAAGAGCGACCCTCACCCAAAATATAAAGATTCTAACTTAAGCCGTTTCGGTAAATCAGTCAGTCAATCACTTTACTCTTTTAATAGTATAGATTAATGGGGTAGTGAGCTTTGACTCCCAATGAGAAAACCCTGTTCAAAATCCCCAAAATACGGAATAATGGGGGTACAGTTATATTGGGACTACACCAAAACGTGGACCGATATATCCAATGTATGTGCAAAATTTCAAAGCTCTATATTAAAAATTTGCGATCTCTATCGTGATTATCCACCATAATATAATTATAGGGCTTTTATTATAACTATAATCGATATATCAAAACATGAACTTATATTGAAAAATTTTCCCTAAGAAATCTTGCATCCTCGCCAACCCCGTAATGCACAATCGGTAAGAAAATAGTTGAAGACTTTTAAATCTCGGAGAAACCAAAGTAGCTGTCACTCTGTTGGTAAAGGATTTTAAGCACTATAAAAAATCTAAAATCAGTCGGGAACTATATGCGAGGATATATCAAATCAATATCAAATATTTAACAAAGAGGTATTTTATCCTCTGAAGAAACGAAATGCTTTATTATAGCAACATCTTGCTACTAAGCCCATCTGGGAACTCGAAATAAGAAGATTTGGAGATTATCATAAGAAAATTGGAGATTATCTTTGGCAGAACCAGAGTAGGTCTTCTTTAGATGCGGTTTTCGAGGATGGAGGTTCTTACCAATTAAAAAAAACCGACGTTCTTACCAATTAAAATAAAAACCATTACAGCGTATTAAAGAATTTCTGAAAAAAACATTCCAGTATATTTATAATTATAACTACAGTGTCATGTGCAAGTTTTCATTCTGATATGATGCAATATTATTGTTTCTTAAAATCATATAAAAATCTTTGGAATTCCTTCATCGCCATGTAACGATATTTTTGGTAGATGACTAAAACAAATGTCAATGAAGTTTCACAAGAACTGAAAAAAACATAATATTGTTAAATGTATATATCAATATTCTAAGTATTCCGAACGTACAGTAACCTTTACCATTAATATCATTTCTGATGACATATAAGGTGACCTGATTATTAACAGTTCTTATTTTCAATTTGACAGCCATTCGAAACTTTTTAGGTCAACGTGCAAGTATAAAAGACATACAAATATGGGATATAGGTCAAGATCACTGAATTATTTAATTAAATTATGCCAATATTCAAATGTAAGTTATGAAAACATGTATTGTCAAAATAACCTCTAACTACATTTGCATATAATTTTTAAAAAAATAAAAAAACGTCAAACAGCTGGCAAAATAAAATTACGTCAATTGTGGCAGGGAATTACAAAGTACCACAAGGAAGTTAATTATAAAAATTTCCACTCAAGTCGAATGTATTCCAAATGATTAATACAAATTGTAGATCGTTTAAAGTAAAACACAAAATAATCTTAGCAATGAAGAGTGCGAACGCGTTGTCATGCCTTACCTTGGCGATTCGTTTAAGTTTCGAATACCTTTCAATTCGCTTACCCAGATTTTTTTGACAGCTTTGATCGTGAAGGCAAACAAAATGTTCTGAACCAAATGTTTCCTGGTTTGTTGGATAAATGACTAATTCAGAGCAAGTGTGTGTCGAAAGGGTTTGTGTTGCTGAAGTTAAGCGAACTGAAAAGAAAACACAAAACTAAAATAAAAAAGCAACTAAAAATATCGATTCAACCGGCAGCAAGCTCCCCTTTGTTTATAAAAGCCATTGTAACATTGCAGCTGTTATCATTGCAATTCGGAAACTTCAACAGATCGGGAATACGTTTCAGAATGCGCCATATCCTTGGTATTATTTTGGTCATCTGCATTCTACACAGCCTGTGTTCAGCTCGGCACTTTGACTACGAAAACGATCATTATGATAAATATCATGAGAATGGTGGTGGATTGGGTGATTCTGGACCAATAGGAACGAGACCTGGCGATGACGCGAACAACAACAGTGATGAAATTTCTAAAAACGGAAGAATTCCACATTTAAGTGGCTTGGGATAAAAAACTAGATTATAGTTGTAAAAAATGTTCTTGTTATGTTAAAGAAAACTTTGTGATACAAAATTATTTATTTCTATTAATTTGTATGTATGTGTTATTTATTTTGATATAATTTTAAAAATTACGTGGTAATCAAAACCCCTTTTTGTTTCAAATCTTGAATTTAATAAATGGTAGCTGGAAAAAACTTAAATAAAAGTTTGTTTGTCTTTCATATACTCCACTTTAATAAAATTATTGTGTATTTCCGTTAACACATACCATTTCAAAGATTAACAGGGCGAGGATTTTTTTAAATAATATTTTTTCAAATACCATCAGATGGCGTGGATTTTTTAAATAATAATTTTTTAAGGACAAACACAAGAATTTGAAGGAAAAATAATATTTCTTTTTATGAACAAAAAATATATATAATTTAAAACCAGTGAGCGGAGCAGTATAGTCGGACGGGGCCGACCATACGATACCCTACACAACTACCACGGAATTCTAACTTTCTGCGGACATATTTTCCGAATATTACTATTCATATTCAGTACAGCCATTCTATTTAATTGTCCAGGTTCCCTTCACCGTGGGTTGTGTTGTGATGTTCTGCCTATTATTGGCATCGACGCGAAAAATTCCAAAAAAATTAAGTATTCGCTCCACTTCATCCCATAATTATAATCTGATCATCACCGAAAGTTACAGGCGTTGTCCTTGGCCATAACCGGAACCTCATGGAAAATTTAAAAGCGATCAGCGCTATATTTCCGGTCTCTAGTGCGGTAGTGGGTTGCTAAATAATATCTGAGTACGTAAACACCTGTAAATATTTAAGTGTAACTCCCACATCCGAGTACATACGACAATATAATTGGTATCAATTTAAAGGTCAACCACTCCTCTGTCCTTCAGTGGTAAATATATACGCTATAGAATACAAATCTTGCCATTTTTCTCACAAAAGTTAGGGTCCATTTGACCCGCTAAATATTGACCAATCTTTATCAAAACAGGCATGCTTACTTTTTGACCCGATCCCTTCCTCCATGCAAAAATTCGCGGTGTTTGGGCCATAATTGCGGCCTCTGGAGCGACCACAAAACCCGACAAAAATAAGGTTTTTGGTCCATTTCATCCCCTAAACCGATCCTGCAATGCATGAAGAGTGGTCCATAACTGTGGCCTGTATCGTGTTTACAAATTATAATGGACGGACGGACCGACGGACGGACACACATGTCTAGATTGACTCACAAACACCTCTGTTAATAGTTACTTACTTAGCTGGCTTGTTACAGAACGGTTGTTCCATAAGCGCGTCAGTCTTGTGCGCATCTCCACCGTTTTAAAAAACCACGTTCCAAGATGTTGTTTTCTACTTGGTCTTTCCATCTAATTCGAGGCCTTCCCCTTCTTCGGGAACCATCAGTAGGCTCGCTTATATATGCCTTTTGAGCTAGGGCATTCCCATTCATTCGCACAACATGGCCTATCCATTGTAGTCGCTGCAGCTCAATACGACTGACTATGTTGATGTCCGCGTAAAATTGTAAAGCTCGTGGTTCATTCGACGCCCATATTCACCGTCGACGCAGATCGGCCCGTAGATCTTTCGGAGAATTTTTCTTTCAAACACCCCTCATCTGCTTGCGCAAGTACCCATGCTTCTGATCCATATAACAGCATGGGTAGTATCAGCGTCTTATAAAGTGTGAGTTTGGTCTGGCGGGAGGTGGCCTTGATTCTAAACTGCTAACATAGACCATAGTAGCATCTGTTGGCCATCACAATCCTTCTCCGAATTTCAAAACTGATGTCATTCGTTTTATTTATGGCGGTACAAAGGTATATAAAATCTTTAACTACCTCGAAGCTGTAGTTCTCAAGTTCCACAGTTGGTCCGAGTCTACTGGACGTCTTGCGCGTTGACTCCATCAGACTTCTCAATTTGTTCAAAGGTGGCTGTTACCGCTCGCAATGTTCGACCCATTATATCGATATCATCGAATTAGGTGAGTAACATGTGTTATTTGGTGTGCAGAATGCCATTTCTGTTCACATTTGCGTCTCGTATGATCTTTTCCAGCGGGATGTTAAAAAGATCACACGACAAACTGTCACCTTGCCTGAATCATCGTTTCGTATTGAAGGGCTCCGATAGGTATTTTCCGTCTTTAACTGCTGACCTTGTGCCACTTAAAGTTATCCTGCATAGCCGTATTAATTTTACAGAAATGCCGAACGTAGACATGGCTTCAAACACCTCTGAACGGATAGGGCTGTCGAATAATAGGTGGTTATAGTCGACAAATAGGTGGTATGTTTCGATGTGTTTCTCTTGGGACTTTTTCCGGATTTGGCACATAGTGGTCAATAGTGGATTTGCCAGGTCTGAAGCCACATTGGTATGCTCCATTGATGTCATTGACCATTGGCTTCAATCATTCACACCGCACACTGGATAGCACTTTATATGCGATGGGAAGAAGGCAAATTTTTTATAGTTGGCACATATCGTCTTATTTCCGTGTTTGTGCAGCTTTTCAAAATGCTCCTTCCATATCCTCAACACACTGTCTGTAGCTGTCACCAGGTCTCCTTCTTCATCTCTACAGGAGGATATGCCTGCACCAAAACCTTCGGTTTGGTGTTTTACTCGTTCTGACATCTCGATTTGCTCACGCTCACGTTTCTCTTGCTGAGCGGAGTAGTCCTCGACTATCTGTTGTGTTTGCAGCTTTTCGACGTCGAGATTCCGTGTTATGTTATATCGCACCTTTGCTGCAATATTAAGACGAGTGCGAACCTTGGTTGCTACAAAGATCGATCGAACGTCCAATACACTGGATGAATGGCTTCCGTCTATCACAAAATGATTAATTTGATTTATCGTTACTTGATCAGGAGACATACAGGTGGCGTTGTGTATATCGAGATGCTTGAACTACCATGTTTTTTGCTGCCGCGAAGTAAATCAATGAAGGCTGAATTTTCCGACGGTAAGGCCAAAGATATTTCCCCTTCCGATTTTTGCATTAAAATCTCCTAGCAGAATTTTAATGTCCTGACCAGGGCAGTGATAATATGCTGTTTCTAGGCGCTCATAAAATATGTCTTTGGTCTGTTCATCTTTGCCTTCGGTCGGAGCATGGGCGCAAATGAGACTGATGTAGAAGAACTTCGCTTTAATACGGATTATAGCAATTCGCTCATCTACTGGAGTGAATCTGGAGACGAGGTCTTTTATTCTCCTGTTAACCATAAATCAGCATGCCAAATTCTTGTCTCGTTTCATGGCAGCTGTAATACAGTGTAAATCAGACGATTTACTTACTCCTGTCCCTTTTCATCGCATTTCCTTTAAGGCAATAATATAGGCTTTGTGCTTCTTGAGTACATTCTCCAATGCGAGAACTGCGTCTGTTCTGTACAACGTGAGCACATTCCAATTGCAGATTCACAGATTGTGGTCCTTTATACTTTTGCGGGGGTCGTCAACATTTGGTTTTCTTTTTCTTTGCTTTTTCATAGTAGGAGGGTTTTTTCGAGTGTGGGCAACTAACCCGACGCCTCAACCCATTATTAATAGTTCTTATGGGTGAACTCGCAGCACATATCAGATCAACTGGTGATGAAAACAGCTACCCCAGGTGACACCGCGGGGAGGTCAGTGTCCACAATTGAGATGAAAGAGGTACCAAGATAAGCCTGGACTTCGCACATGTTAAAGTCAATCAGAGCCGTTGCTTGGTATCTATCATCCCCTACGCCACCCTCTGTTAACGCGACCTTAAATTCCTCTGTTGTATATGATAAAATACAAAATTGTTACATATTTCGTATACACACATCCATATATAAACATTTGATTTATAATTTAATTTTTTAAACGAGTTTATTTTTAAACCATTAAACGAGTATTTTTTTAGACTTAAATAAAATTGAAATTTGTTTCCCAAATGTTATCAAATTCTTTTCGGTAATTGAATCGCTCGCATTGCAAATTTCAAAATGCGTTTCGTTTTCACACTGCTTGCCAAAATATTAATTTTATTAGTTTTAATTATTGTCGTCGGCGGCCAGGATAATGGATTTAATTTTAACGACTTCAACAATAATGGAAACCCGCCAGGTGTTGGAGAAAATCCACCAAACTTTCAACATCAACATCCCGATGAGAACTATGAAGATACTCCGCCGCAGCACATTGGAAGACATGTCCTAGATGGACTTGGTAAATGATAAATTGTATGGATTTAATGCAATAATTAAATATAAATATGTTTATTAAATTAAAAATTTAATACAATTTAATGATTTAATGCAAAAATAAAATATAAATATGTTTATTAAATTAAAAACAAAAATATTTGGTTAGAAAAAATATATAATTAATTTTATTGTGTGTAACTGTAAAAGATGATGTAATTTTTAAAAATATTAGGTTGGGGAAAAATAAATCCATTATTTTATTAGTCCTATATGTTTTTTATTAATGTTTTTAAGCTCATATTTTGGAAATCCATACCAGGTCGATTACGTTGTTGTGTGGTCACAACATTACAGGGAAAATTGCCGTTAAGGAAATCTGATACTTTTCTCATGATAATTAACAGAAATGAAAAGTTGAATGGAAAATTTATAAAAAAAAAAACAAATATTTCCTCAATTTGTCATTCCATTGCTTTTTATCAAAAATATTCCATCGCATTAAACATGACCCATTAAACCTTATAATGTAATGAATAAAAAACCCAGTAATGTAATTCAATTTTAAATATTGTGGAACTCATACAGTGAGCATCAAAAGAAGGTATACACCAAAGGATTTAATCTACAAAATTATGTTATTATTTTTATACATTATACCATACTGAGGTACAAGGTAATATGTCACTGTACATTTGTATGTAACATGATGAAGGACGATTGCATGCCAGTGAATCACTGTCGTCACCCGTTAGTCCCTATTAATGGGCCATGGTGGTAATCTTCAATAGCAGATAAAAAAAGTTAGTTATCATATGACCCTAACGCTACGAATTGACGGTGACAGTCGTTCGGACCACTGATCATACCACACAGTGGGATTTACTGGGTGTAATGGCCTATTTTCTATTATTTGTGCATTCTCAGAGCCCCTAATACGACAATTTATTTATACATCGAATATATATATAATCATAATATATATAATCATCGAATTTTGCTACCAGAAGATGTTAAACATCATCGTCAAAAAAACGATAAAATCAGAGAAATGATCGAAGTCGACCGGCATGTTAGCAGTCGTGACATCGGCCAGGAGCTAAAAATCGACCAAAAAACTATTTTAAACCATTTACACAAAGCTGGATTCAAAAAGAAGTTCGATGTTTGGGCGCCACACCAATTAACAGAAAAAGTTGGATGGATCGAATTTCCAGCTGCGAAGCCTTGGACAAAAAGGTAGAAGATAGAGCCATTTCTTAAACTGATGATGACTGGAGATGAGAAATGGATCACATACAATGATAAACCAGTAAGGAAAGTAGTATAGTCGGACTGGGACCGACTATATGATACCCTTCACCACATTGGGTATATTCGAATGAACATTTAAATTATATTGTCGAAATTATATATGGTAGCTAAGCTATATCTAAATTTGAACCGATTTCAAAGCATCTTGCCAGACATTAATTTATATTTATTTCAGTACGTTGTGTCAATCGGCCTAGCTTTGGGTCTTAAGTGTATCCTTTATTTAAAATCGGAAGTATATATAGGAGCAGTATGTAAATCTGAACCGATTTCAAGAAAACTTGATACACGAAAGGTTATAGTAACTTCAGTACATTGTACATTGTGTGGCAGACGGCCAAACTTTTAGTCTTTAGTGCACAATTTACATTAAATCGAACGAAAATATATTAATGGACGAAGTCAAAGTATTCAAAACAGATTTTCAGAAAATTTAACACACAACGTTCCGGACTCACTTCAGTACGCTATGCATAATTTCGTGCAAATCGAAGGATATATAGTGACTTTGGTGCACCATTTACATAACATCGGACGAAAATATACATGGGAGCTATACATGAATCTGAACAGATTTTAACGAAATTTAACACGAATCGTACTAGACTTAATTCAGTACACTATGCTAAATTTCGTGTAAATCGAAAGATATAAAGCGACTTTGGTGCACCATTTACATAAAATCGTACGAAAATATATATGGGAGCTATATCTAAATCTCAACCGATTTTCACAAAACTTAAAACACGTCATTCTACATCCAATTCAGTACGCTGTGTCAAATTTCGTGTAAATCGAACGATATATAGGGACTTTGGTGCACCATTTACCTGAAATCGGACGAATCTATATATGGGAGCTATATCTATATCAGAACCGATTTTCACGAAACTTTGCACACATCATTCTATACTTAATTCAGTACGCTATGCAAAATTTCGTGCAAATCGAACGATAAATAGGAATATTGGTGCACCATATACATAAAATCGGACGAAAATATATATGAAAGCTATATTTAAATCTGAACAGATTTTCACAAAACTTAACACACGTAATTCTACACCCAATTCAGTACGCTGTGCCAAATTTCGTGTAAATCGAAAGATATATAGGAACATTGGTGCACCATTTACATAAAATCGGACGAAAATATATATGGGACTATATCTAAATCTCAACCGATTTTCACGAAACTTGACACACATCATTCTAGACTCAATTTAGTACGCTATGCCAAACTTCGTGCCAATCGAGACATATATAGGGACTTTTTTGCACCATTTACATTAAATCGGACGAAAATATATATGGGAGCTATATCTAAATCTGAACCGATTTTCTCCAATTTCAACAGCGTTCGCCTTGGGTCAATCAAGTGACCTGTGCCAAATTTCATTCAAATCGGATCATAAATGCGACTAAAATACATGGACGGACGGACATGCATAAATCTACTCAGAAAGTGATTCTATGCATATTGTCGAAAGGAACCATGTGTCTATCTCGATTATTTTTGCCTGTTACAAACATATGCACAAAGCCATAATACCACAGTGTGGTGAAGGGTATAAAAATAGGTCTAGGGTGATTGTGAAAATCGACTACTAGGGTTTTTGCAAATAAAGAGCAGGACTTCTATTACCTTTAAATTGGCAACAAATCACACACAACAAAACGGTGCATATTTGGCCCAAATCGGACATTCCGACGCAAGTTAAATAAAGTCCTATAATATATATAAAAATAATGGATTTCTTTTTCCCCAACCTAATATATATAGTATCTTATAATTGTCAGTCAATGGAATGCAGCTTTATTTGACGCTCACAGTTCGTATATAAAATGTTGCTAACCTCAGTCACACGCACTAAATTATTCCGACTTAATTCACATGTTTGAATTAATTTGAATACATCAAACAACCGGTATTGCAGATCAAAATGGTATTGAACGCCTTAACGAATTATTACTTAAGAAAGAGAAAAATATTGAAATTTGTCTACAGTAAATCTTATTTATTTTTTATTTATTTATTTTATTTTTCGTTTTTTTTTTTTTTTGAAAAATAATAATTTTTCTATTTAAAAATATGAAGAACTTATAGTAACGTATAAAATTTACTAAATTTAAAATTTACAAATAAATTAAAATTTCTTAAAAGTTTGTATAAAGATTTTTTTTTTTAAATTTGAATAATGCATGTGTACTATACATACACACTCAACCAAAGCTTTAACTGAAAAACATTAAAAGATTTCCCTTTAATTTCCAGCCAACCAAAAAACTTATTGTTAAATGACTTAAGCCAACCCGTTAAGGAAGCTAAATTTCCTTAATACCCCGTTTAGTAAACGCTTTGTGTTTGTTTTTGAAAGGCCAATAACTTGTAGACCTAATTGACACCATTTTACCAGCACTTAACCCCAATCATTTTCAAAACACCTTGTGCTACAGCGGTTGAATAGTAGTAATACGAAGTTCACGTAACCCTGTCTAAAGATTTTTCATTTTCTAAACATTACTGGCAAATATCTTAAGATGTCTATTCATAACCCTCCTCTCTCCGCTCCGTTCGTATTACATACTGCCATAGCTATGTATTTGTAAGACGACATCAAAAACTAAAATTTGAATATCACACAACCGTCAGCGGATGGATATAGAAGAAAGTCATTTATATTAACCAAAAACGAACACACACAAACTTATTTGCAGAAAAATTATGAAAGACAATAGTCATTTACTGTAAAGGGTAAATTGTTACTGAGTTGATGAAATTTTTTTAAAAAGAAACAACCATACGACGACCATTCATATCCTCCACCATAAAGTGCCCATTTAAATACCTAACATATTTTGGGACTCGTATAAAAGGGCTATATCAAAAGTATACAATGTAGGTCCATTGAAAATTATCTAATTTTAAACCTAAACACATACAAGCGCCACGGTATATATTTTGGACCTTGGTCGGACAATTGGAAGCTATGGACCTTTATTAAAAAATTTCTGTTAAGAAATTGTTTACACACCAAGGTCCACGAATGCCTATTTACAGCCACTTCGTAATTTCAAAATCAAAATACCTTTTAAGAGGCTGGTCTTTAATATGTTTTTTTCAAACATCAACCGATATTTATATTATTTGGTAGGAAGATTTGGCCAATGAGAACTGAAAATCTCTGTTGAAAAATGTCTGAAATTCTTAAAAAACGAACATTTGGCGATTTTTATCCAATGAAAGCTATGAAATAGGTGCCAATCTCTTCAAACTACCAAAGAATGGATCCATATTGATAATTTTTGCTAGAAAGACCCAAAGTTCGATATTACAACCAATTAGTTAAAAATCGTGTTCAAAATCCTCAAAATTCCATATATTGGAGAGTACTGGTCTATTGGGACTATACTAAAATATTATCCAATATAACTCATTTTTATACCCTCCACCATAGTATGGAGGGTGTATTATTTTTGTCATTCCGTTTGTAACTCATCGAAATATTCATTTCACCTGTATATATATAAATATTCTACGCTGAAATTTGGTACATTGGGTGTTGATTGAGAGATTTTTCTGGTAGCCCCCATATAACGGTAATTTGTTGTAAAATCTATCCACTAAAATTATAAAAATACGATATCCCCCATATATGGACGTAAGGTTTTTGAACTATAGCCGCATTTAGTACCCCCCCCCTTTTCGGTATTTTGGGGTTCGGAGCGCGTATAATTTAATACATTGAACTATAGCCGCATTTATACTTAGCCCCTGATTGGAGGTTCCAGAAGGAGTGGACCGATATTCCCCATCTTCGAATTTGAACTAAGCTTCGAAGAGATAATAAGATGGGCTAAGTTCGGATGAGATCTAAAATTTCTGAAACGGATTTGGTCCAAAGAAACATGGGGTCTAGAACCAATATTTCGATGAGGCATATTTTCACCGTGTTAAAGTGTATACACCCTCATTAGCCATAAGGCTGTGGGTATAATTATCCTTTAAAAATTTCTAAAATTTGTATTATGGTTTACATAATCCGTTTTTAGAAATTTCGGTATAGGTCCACTTTTTGGTAGGTCCACTTTTTGGTTTGTTCCCTATATTTTCATTTCTAGTTCCTGTCAATATGTCTATGGTGGAGGGTCCCATTTTCATTTCTAGTTCCTGTCAATATATCTATGGTGGAACTTACCGCTTTTTCACTTGTCTATATTGAAATCCTATCCAAAATTTCGACGTAATCGCCCCGAAATGTTGGTCCTAGACCTAGTATACCGATCGTCATATCTCGACTAGCTGAGTCGATCTAGACATGTGTGTCCGTCCGTCCGTTCATGTAGGATGGGTTCGGCCCAATGAAGACCCCTATTGGTTTTGGTAAAGATCAGTTAATATTTAGGTGATGAAATGGACCAAATACTGAATTTTTGTCGGTTTTTCTGGTCGCTCCAGAGGCCGCAGTTATTGCCCAAACATCTCGAATTTTTGCATGGAGAAGGGGATTGGGTCCCTGTTTTGATAAAGATCGGTCAATATTTAGAGGGTCAAATGGACCCTGACTTTTATGTGAAAAATTAAAAAAAACTGTATTGTATGGCGTATATAGGACATAGAGCCGATAGGACATAGAGTTGATAGTATATCCAAGAGGAGTGGTTGGCCTTTAAATTGAAGAGGTGCTGTATTCCTCTAATAGAGCAAGAGGGTGCAACTATCACGAAATGTTGCCTAGGCTCGGAATAAAAATCCGCAGAATGTTAGACTTCCGTGGTAGTTGTGTAGGGTATCGTATGGTCGGCCCCGTTCGACTATACTGCTCCGCTCACTGTTTTTTTTTTTTTTTTAATTTCATCACTCCGCAATTTACCACCCATTACATCTGCTGGTATTTGCGGTTCTTTGATAGTGGTTTCATTTCATTTTAGAGTCGATTTGATTTTACACTTAACGATTTTTCGCACTTAATTAGAAATGAATAAAACACCAATCTCCCCACCAATCACCATTGCAACGCCAACAGCCAACCAACCACTCCTTCATTCCGATAATATTTTGCTCCCTTCAACGATGACTGGGCGCAACATGGCATAGCGACCGACAAGCCTCAAGGACAAGAATGATTTGATTAAAATTGAAGATGAATTTTAATTAAAATCCTTTTTTCCCGCATTTTCTTCTCACATTGGGTGTCAGCATCGTTGCTATTCAGTAGCGGGCTGTCTTTTCTTTTTTTGGTGAAAAGGCATTGCTGCCATTCTTGTGGCAGAAGTTAATGTGGCTGGTAATAAGGCCACCGCCAACACCACCACCAGAATTTACATTAACTGCCAAGTAGAATTTGTTTCAACGGAGGGGGAGTCTTAGATTGTTAGATTGTGTGTACGTTTGGTTGGTTGTGTTCGAATGTCAGCATAGCTTAGTTTAATACACTTTTGTAAACGAGTCGCCCAAAGCCAAAGGACTATTGTAATACTTTTGTGTGATGTTGATGGCTGGCTGGCTGCCTCCACCGCTCTTCCCAGCCCTCCGCCTAATGATGTTCATCGGTATGATTAATAATCAAATTGAAAAGGGATGTTGTAAGGGAAATTAAAGATCTCCTCTCTGGCAATGGCTTATTTTAAAGATATAATCCAGATGTAAGCTTTGGCAGTTTTTGTGGCATGAATTATGAATTAATTTGAAATGTTGAAGGCGTTGCAAAAGGAGGCAGCCAAGTCTGGTGGTGTTTTTAATTGTTCACAAATAAAGTAATTAACTTGTAATTATGGTCAATATACATTTTTTATGTTTTTATTTTATTTTCAATTAAGTGGACAAGAACAATAAAAAATTTTAATTTAATAAAATTAAAATTAAAACAAGTAAACTGGACGGGAATGAAAACATTATATTTTGAAAATTACAAAATTGGAAATTCTTAATTTGGAGTTTTTTTAAAGCAAGGACATTTTTTGCATAGATGTTTCGCACCCCAAGAAAACATAACTATAATGCCAAATTAAAGTAGGTAAGTACCGACCACTGTGAAAAAATATTACCAATTATAAGTTGTCAGTTATCGTTATCATATTATCGGCCAACTTACAGACAAAACGATTAAGTCGATCGATTTATGATAGTGATAACATTCAAACTAGTCTGTGACATGTTCCCATTACTGTCTTTCAGATTTGAAAATTTGATGGTATTAAAACCTAAACTACCGGGGATGTTGTGGTTAGGAAGGCCTTATACTATTCTTGGGAATCCAATATTGATATCAAATCTCCCCATCAAAAAATTATCAATATCGGTCCTATTTTCTATACAGTCCCCATAAAACGGAACCTTCATTTTTTTTTATATTTGGAAGATTTTATAAACGTCTATCAAACAATCAATCAATTCTTCCTACAAAAATTTATAAATATTGGTGGTCATTGTAGCAGAGACCACATATGCAAGTACCACCCAAATTTCGACATTTTGTGGAGTTTGGATGTATGGTTGATATTTAATATTTTTGATTCACATTGAGTAAGCATATTAACACCAAATCAATGTTGGTCCAAAATACAGCGTAGACCCCATATAAATGTACCTACCGTTAGTCTGTTTTCTGAGCACATTTATCAACCGAATCGTCTCTAGGTTGAGTGAAAATAAATCCATTATTTTTTCGGCTGTACCGATAGATTTCCTGTAAAGTATCGACCAAACTGGTTGGAAGGGTGACATTTCGATGTGAGTTACAGGGTGTTAAAAATTTAAGTTCTTTGACAAAGGCGAACATACAAGCCAAAGGACTGAAATTGTGAATGGGGTTCATGGCTCCAATACTGTAACAGCCAGTTATGTGCAATTTTGGTTTCGTAGATTCCGTTCAGGAATTTTTGATGTTAAAGGTGCACCTCGCACAGGTATGCTGTCAGAGTAATATAGCTTTTTGCAGCCCCAAGAGTTTGTAACACCGCAAAATATAGGTCCTAGACCTACCTTTAAGTATACCGGTAATATCTCGACTAGCTGAGTCGATCTGGACATGTGATTCCTTCCGTCCGTCCGTATGTCCATTATAATTTGTAAACACGAAACAGGTCACAGTTATGGACCAATCTTGACGAAATTTTGCCTGTATTGCCATTTCTGGCCAATGAAGACCCTTATTGTTTTTGGTAAAGATCGGATAATATTTAGAGGATGAAATGGACCAAAAACTTTTTTGTCTGTTTTTTTTTTTTTTTTTTGGACGCTCCAGCGGCATCAATTATGGCACGAACGAATTTTTACATGGAGAAGGGGATCGGGCCAAAGAATATGCATGCCTGTCTTGATAAAGATCGGTCAATATTAAGCGGGTAAATGGACCCAGACTTTTGTGGGAAAAAATACAAAATTTGTATTCTATAGCGTATATATTTACCCCTGAAGGACCTAGACCTGAGAAGTTGATAGTATATCCAAGAGGAGTGGCTGACTTTTCAATGGACACCAATTATATTGTTCGTAATTAGAGGTGTTTACATGTTCAGATATTATTTAGTAACCCGTTACCACATTAGAGGGTGGAAATATAGCGCTGATCGTTTTAAAATGTTCCGTTAGGTTTCAGTTAATGTCAAGGACAACGCTTATAATTTTCGGTGATGGTCAGATAATAATATTTGGATGAAGTGGACCGAAAACTTGTTTTTTTTTTTTTTGAGTCGATCTATAGGCCACAATTGAAAGCCGAATATTACAACACAACCCACTGTGAAGAAAATCTGCACAAGTAATTAGAAGAGCTGTACTGAATATTAGTTATATTTGTTGACCTCTAGTCGGTCAAGAGGATGCAAATATCGCCAAGTATTGCCCAAGAACAGAATATAGAACCACACAAAGTTAGATTTTCGTGGAAGTGGCGTAGGGTATCATATGGTCGGTCCCGTCCAACTATACTGCACCGCTCACTGGTTTCTAGTTGTTTTTATTTATATTTTTAAATATGTGCTATATTTTGTATATGTTTTCGGATGTTCCAACTAAATTGACTGTAATATTGCATTACTGGTTCTTAGTGGACAAAAAAGTAAATGTAGATAATTGTAGACATAGGTCCGGGTCCTATAGCCTCATATTTGGTATGGTGACTTAATTCATTACCCTATGCCAAATTTCGTGCAAATCAAAATATATATGGGGACTTTGGTATACCATTCATATTAAATCGGACGAAATTATATATGGGAGCTATATCTAAATCTGGACCGATTTTCAGGAAACTTAACACACATCATTCTAGACCGAAATCATTAGGCTGTACCAAATTTCGTGCAAATCGAAAGATATATAGGGACCATTTACATTAAATCGGACAAATATATATATGCTATATCTAAATCTGAACCGATTTTCTCGAAACTTAAGACTCGTCATTCTAGGCTTAATTCATTACGCTGTGCCAAATTTCGAGCAAATCGAAAGATATCTAAATCTAAACCGATTTTTCCCAATTTCAATAGGGTTCGTCCTTGGGCCAAATGAGTGACCTATGCCAAATGTTATCCAATTCGGATCATAAATGCGACCTGTACTTTGTTTACAATTTAACATGGACAGACAGACGGACGGACATGCATAAATGGACTTAAAAAGTGATTCTATGCATATTCTCAAAAGGAACCATGTGTCTATCTCGTTTCCTTTTGTTGTTTTAAACATATGCACAAAGACATAATACCCTGTAAAAGTTTTCAATTGTTCACCTACTATTAAGGCTGATAAGACTATAGTTTCACTTTTCGCCACTGATCTCTATTAGTTTCCTTAGTTTTCTGTTAGGGATAAAAATATTGTAACCACTCCGTTTCCGAAAATTTGGAATCGATCAAGAAATTTTCGTCCGTCTGTCTAGCTGCTAATGGGCACTATAACCCCTTTGTACGTTACCAAATTTGATCCAAATATAGCACATCCTTATATAACATTCAAACTTAGAAGATGCTAGAATAAAAAAATTATGGGTCCACTCACACAAATTGGTCATACTTTTGAAGAATAATAACCATAAATCTAATTACCCTACTGGTCAGTTAAATTGTCCAAATGTTTTTATTATTTATGTTTATAGTTGAGTTCAACCTAAATTCATTTTTTTTTTTTTTTTTGCTTTCTAAAAATAACAAAAGCACAAATAAAATAGAATCAAAACTAATTGAAAAAAGAAGGGCAGCCTGACCAACGTCATCTCCATAAATTTTTTGTGGACTTTTGGGCTTCATTGCAAAATCTGAAATTTCTTCAAAAATGATCATAAATTTCTAGGAATTTTAAATGTCTCCACATAGAAGATAACTAAAACGAAAAGACGTGTGTCGGGTGGACCTGAACACGTCAGCTGATAAAAAACAAAAGAAATCAAACGATTTGATTTTTTTCACAACCATAAACGATAGCAAATGAAGGGAATTGATTTGTGATATGAAAATACCATGAAGTGTGACCCGGCTGCTACCGTGCGAATACAAAAAAATTATATTTAACTGATAAGAAACTCCATTGGTGGAAAATAGTCCGGGGGAAATTCATTGTGCTATAAAAAGCTGATATCCAACGGCATAGAAAACAATACGACTGTTGTATCAGTCCAGTTCGGAGGGTTTCAATTTCAACCAACTACCACGATGTTCTTAAAAATCGTTTTAAGCGTGCTGTTCTGCAGCATTGCTTTGGCCTCGGCTGAAAGCTATGAGGGGTAAGTTTGAATTGGAAAATAAATTATTTCAGTTTCTTAATTTTTTTTGATCTCCTCTTTTTCCAGCTACAAAATCTACGATGTCAATGCCAACAATGCCTTCGAAAAGGAAGTCTTGTTGCGTCTCTACACCAGTGAACAATATGATTTCTTCGATATGCCCAAGTTGATTGGTAAAACCGCTCGTGTTATGGTCACACCAGAAGATCAAGTCGATTTCGAAACCACTTTGACCAGATTCGGTCTTACCTACACCGTCATCAATGAAAATGTTGCCCAAAGCATTGCCGAGGAGGCTGAGCAAATGAACTATGCTCGTGCTGCTGTTGACGTCACCGGCCGCATTAGCTTCGCTAGCTTCCAACGTTTCGATGCCATCAATGCTTACCTCGATGAATTGGCCAAGGCCTATCCCCAGCGCGTTATTGTCAAAACTTTGGGCAAATCCTATGAAAATCGTGACATGAAAACCATTACCATCACCAATGGTGACGGCAGAGCCAACAAGAAGGTCATCCTCATGGATGCTGGTATTCATGCCCGTGAATGGATTGCTCCTGCTGGTGCTTTGTATGTCATCCATCAATTGGTTGAGAAGTACTCTGAAAACGCTCACTTGTTGAAGGACTACGATTGGGTTATCTTGCCCGTTGTCAATCCCGATGGTTATGAATATACCCACACCAATTCCCGTATGTGGCGTAAGACCCGTCAACCTGTCTCCTCATCCTGCGTTGGTACCGATGCTAACCGCAATTTCGATTTCCACTGGGGAGAGGTTGGCGCCTCCAGCTTGGCTTGCTCCGATACCTTCAAGGGTAAGACTGCTTTCTCTGAACCCGAAACTCGTCTTCTCCGCGATTTGATGCTCTCCTTGACTGGCCGCGCAAAATTCTATTTGACTCTGCACTCTTATGGCAACTATTTGTTGTATCCTTGGGGTTATACTTCGTAAGTGGAACATTTATATTTACGTTCTTTTCCTCCTGGAAAGAAATGTTAAATTCCAAATTTGTCTTTGTCTAGTGAATATCCCGAAAACGTCAAGGACTTGGATGAAGTTGCTCAAGCTGCTGCTACAGCTATCAAATCTGCCACCGGAACCCGTTACACCGTGGGCTCTTCCACCAATGTCTTGTATGCCGCTGCTGGTGGTAGTGATGATTATGCTTTGGCCAAGGCCAAGATCCCAATTGCCATTTGCATGGAATTGCCAGCTGGAGGTACCGGTTTCGATCCCAAACCCGCCCAAATCGAACCTTTTGTCAGCGAAACCTGGTTGGGTATTAAGGCTATGGCTGAGAAGGTTATTGAAAAATATTAAATTGTAACGTAATGAAACGAATAAATTGAATGAGATTATAGAAATAGTAATTTGAGTGAAATTTTGTAATGGGAGAAATTAAGGGATATGCTTTGAGATTTTAAATTGGATCGATCGATTTTCACGTTACATCTGCATTGGTTGCAAAATTATGCAAATCCTGAGATGCGACAATTACATGCAGGTTAGGTCAAAATTTTGTCATATTTTAAAATGTTTCTGCCAAGAAGTTTTTTGCCCTCAAAAAATCCCGAAATTATACATAACTGCCACTTCGATTGGATAATTTATGTGGAACCTTTAACATACCTAAAACCAGTAAGGAAAGTAGTAAAATCACTATGAGTATATTAAACAGGACTATTAACATGAAATTGGATGAAATAAAATATGTCATTCGACTTCAAAAAATATCAATAGGTCATCCGTTGGGATACTATATATTGGAGCTATAAAACGCAACGAAACATGACAGACATTATTCTACGCCCAATTTAGAATGTTATGTCAAATTTCGTGCAAATCGAGGGATATATAGGGTCTTTGGTGCACCATTTACTGTAAATCGGACGAAACTATATGTGGAAGCTATATTTAAATCTGGAGCTCTATCTAAAACTTGGCAGACATCACTATAGGCTCAAGTCAGTACGTTATGCCACATTTGGTGCAAATCAAAAGATATATAGGGACTTTGGTGCACCA
Organism: Musca vetustissima; assembly: GCF_032173495.1. Taxonomy (NCBI): domain Eukaryota; kingdom Metazoa; phylum Arthropoda; class Insecta; order Diptera; family Muscidae; genus Musca; species Musca vetustissima. The sequence continues at coordinate 64,329 of NW_026874054.1, read as the reverse complement.
CTTACATGAAATCGGACGAAATTTTCTCGAAACTTGACAGACATCAATCTAGGCTCAATTCAGTACGTTATGCCAAATTTGGTGCAAATCGAAAGATATATAGGGACTTTGGTGCACCACTTACATGAAATCGGACGAAACTATATAAGGGAGCTATATCTAAATCAGGACCGATTTTCTCGGAACTTGGCAGACATTACTCTAGACTCAATTCAGTACGTTGTGCCAAATTTGGTGCAAATCGAAAATTATATAGGGACTTTCGTGCACCATTTACCTGAAATCGGACGAAACTATATATGGGAGCTATATCTAAATCTGGACCGATTTACACGAAACTTGGCAGACATCACTCTAGCCTAAATTCAGTACGTTATACCAAATTTCGTACAAATCGACAGATATATAGGGTCTTTGGTGCACCATTTACCTTAAATCGGACGAAAATATATATGGGAGTTATATCTAAATCTTAACAGATTTTTCCCAATTTCAATAGGGTTCGTCCTTGGGCCAAACAAATGATCTGTGCCAAATTCCATTCGAATCGGATTATAAATGCGACCTGTACTTTGTTTACAATTTAACACCAACAGACGGACAGACGGACGGACATGCATAAATCGACTTAGATAGTGATTCTATGAATATTCTCAAAAGGAACTATGGGTCTATCTCGTTTCCTTTTGCCTGTTACAAACATATGCACAAAGACATAATACCCTGTACCAGTGTGGTGAAGGGTATAATAAGGCGGGGCATTCACCTGATGCTATTTCAAAACATTGACCAATTTTCTCAAAGACGTTTTACACCTTACAAGCACCAGAAATACCAAATTAGATCCTCGGCTATGACCTTTAACATACTTAACATAGGGTGGAACATTAATTTCGGAGCTATGACAACACTTTCAATTCAACAATTTCTGCAAATATGTTTTTCACATTCTATAAATGCCCGAAATACTCAAAACAGCACCTTCGATTGGAGGATATTAAAACATGAATGCAAAATTATCTACAAGATTTTTTCGCCAAGAAAATGGAAAAATGGTGATATAAAGTCCAAAGAACTATAAGGGGGCGAGACCTTCATATGTGGTGTATGTCGAAATCTAGACCAATATTTTTAATTTTTCGGTACTGTTATATGGTGTCATCAGAGAATCTCCGACTAATAGACATTCCAACCTATGATTGAGGGTAGAATATTGAATTAATAAACATGTACATTTTAAAACGTCATTAAACAAAAACTCAAATTCCACTCCAACCCCTCATTCAAGTATATTAATTTTCTAATTATTTCATTACGAATTGTTTTAATTTTTGTTTACCTAACTTTTGCTTTCAATTAATTGAGAATACCTTCAAGTGAAGTGTTGAACACTTCAATTGTTGTTGGGTTTTTTATGTCTCATTCATTCATGTTTACATTTTGTATTACTTCGAAGTATGTTTTTAAGTCCAACTGTGCCACCGCCTAAGATAAACATTCGCCTATTGTATTTCAATTGTGTTCCAACTGAAAAAGTGTGTCAATTGTTGTTAACTTTTAATTAGATTAACGCTACCAGGTATTATGCGATTAAATTGCAGGAAATAGCAACAAAATAAAGTCAACGGAATTTGTAATGACAACCAGGTCATAGGGTATTTATTTTCCAGCAGAGTGGTAGGGAAGTTGTTGGTAGTCAATATGTTTGGGTGTAATGCCTATGAATATCATAATTTATCGCACCCGCATGTATTTTGTTGTAATTTTAGTCTTGAGGTTATAGCAATTTCATTTTATAGATAACAAATATTCAATACTAGAAAATCAGGGTCATTGCCAAGGAAAACGCATGCTTGCGAAGTTAATTTGAAATTGATAAGGGTAACACGTTGTGGTATTTATTGCAAAACCAACAATGTTTACAAAAATATGTATGTAATCTGAAGGTTATACCGAACTTATATGCGAGGTTTGCCACAAAAAATATTGACAGTGTATATTGCGTGCAGAGTATACTGCAATAATTTAGTTATAGTGATAAGATCGTCCAAAAATTCTTAATATTGACCTAACTGCACCATATACTTACAAGAATATTGCTATATAAATAATATATAATATACTCACCAATTGACCTTCAGATTCAACCTGAAGATCTATTCGATTTCCACATCCCTATAACCAAATTAGGTCTCACCCATACCCTTACCAAATGTGGTACAAATCACTGCCGAAGAGTCAGTACAAGTGAACTACGTCCGTTCTGCTGCTGACACCACCGGCCGCATTGGTTTCGCCAGCTTCCAACGTTTCGATGCCATGTATGCTAACCTCAATGAATTGGCCAAGGTCTAGACCAACAGTGTTATTGTCAAAACTTTTATAAAATCCTATGAAAACCGTGACAGGTCATTACCGTCAACAACGGGAACAGCAAGGCCAACAAAAAGATTTTCCCTCCAGCTGCTGCTATGTATGCCATCCCTTATTGGTTGAACAGTACCCAATTATTGACTGGCGGTTATAGCGACATTATATGCCTGGTTTGTCGAAAAAGAAAAGACCTGATATAAGACGATGCGTATAAAAAATCAAATTTTTGGCAATTTATGCGTTTCTTGATATAAGGGCAAAACGTGTACAGTAAAAATTTTTGTATACAGTCCAAATTATTATTGTTCGAATTGAGCCCTCAGAGAATAATTTAACCTTGAGCATAATTTAAAATGATTATTTCGTTAAAATTGCATTTACTTTATTTGATATCGGACTATTATTCCTATCCACATTTTAGGATAGTTGCATTAAATCTGTGCGCAGAAGATCGTTCTATGGTCACGGAAAAAAATCGTGAAATATGACAGAAGGTGTATTCTAGGGATACGTAGTCGAGCGCAAAAGTCGACTTTTCAATATCAAATCGGAGAAATGATCGAAGTTGACCGGCATTTTAGCAGTCGTGACATCGGCCTGGAGCTAAAAACCGACCATAAAACTTTTTTGAACCATTTACACAAAGCTGCTCGGTGTAAGGGTTCCACGCAAATTAACAGCAGGTGAATCACATTAAACGGTGGCCGAACCAGGACTAACGACAAGGAAGATTCTGCTTTGCATTTGGTGGGATTGGAATGACATTATTTATTATGAGTTGCTTCCATATCGCCGAACGCTAAATTCTGATCTCTACTGTCAACAGTAGAGATCAGACACATATACAGTGACTCACCAGAGATTTGGTTGGGAAATTTTAATGCATCCGCCATACAATCCGGACTTGGCACCAAGCGATTATCATTAAACCCTTCACCACACTGTGGTACAGTGTGATCTGCATATGTTTGTAACAGGCAAAAATAAACGAGATAGACACATGGTTCCTTTTGAGAATATGCATAGAATCACTTTCTAAGTCGATTTATGCATGCCCGTCCGTCTGCCTGTCTGTTGATGTTAAATTGTAAACAAAGTACAGGTCGCACTTTTAATCCGATTTGGCTGAAACCCTATTGAAATTGGGAAAAATCGGTTCAGATTTAGATATAGCTCCCATATATATTTTTGTTCGATTTTTGGTAAATGGTGCACCAAAGACCCTGAAAATCTTTCGATTTGCCCGAATTTTGTCATAGCGTACTGCATTATGTCCAGAATGATGTGTGCCAAGTTTCATGAAAATCGGTTCAGATTTAGATATAGCTCCCATATATAGTTTCGTCCGATTTAAGGTAAATGGGGCACCAAAGTCCCTCTATATCTTTCTATTTGTACGAAATTTGACATAACGTACTGAATTGAGCCTAGAATGATGTCTGTTTAGTTTCATGAAAATCGGCCCAAATTTCGATATAGCTTCCATATAGAGTTTCGTCCGATTTCATGCAAATGGTGCACCAAAGTCCCTATATATCTTCCCATTTGCACGAAATTTGGCATGACGTATTGAATTGAGCCTAGAGCGATGTCTGCCAAGTTTCGTGAAAATCGGTTCAGATATATATTTTTTCGTCCGATATATATTTTTTCGTCCGATTTAATTTAAATAATGTGCCAAAGTTCTTATGTTGCATAACGTACTGAATTTAGTCCAGAAGTTTGTGTGCCAAGTTTCGTAATATATCTGTTGATATCTAATCGGTCAAGAGAGTGCGAATATCACGAAATACTACCCAGGCTCGAAATATAACATTTTATCGATATAACCATGTTAAACTCATCACAAAGATAGCATCTGTTGGGATCTGTAATTTTGTATTTTGATTTCTTTGCTTCCTAGCACGAATTGTTCCACATAGGTTCATGTTCGGATAAGATTTGGCAAATTTCAAATTTAAACGCGTTATTCTCTATACCATACAATGGATCGATATTTTGATGGGTTTATGTTTATTTCCAACCGGGAGGAGTCGGTGTTTACATTTCGAACCGATTAGAATTTAAAATATAACAATTTGTCATTCCAAATTCATTCACCGCATTTTCGTTATTTTTGAACGATTTTTTAGTATATATTTTGAATTAGTCCCATACAAAGGTACCGCCCTATTTCGGTTTTTCAGAACCTCGCCATTTTTGTTTTCATTCTCCTATATTTGGCTACAACTTCTGCTAGTTTTCGAAAATGTGCAACAGTATACTAATTGAACTGTAATGTATAATATAATTTAATTAAATTTTACGTACAATTTGAATATTATTTAAAAACATAACAAAATTTCCAATTTTTTATTACAATATCTTATTAATACTTTTATTTAAACCAAAGGATATTTCTCGATAACTTTCAAGCCCATGGCACGAATACCCACCCAGGTCTCCTTGACCAAACTGTCGATCATCTCAACTGGTGGATCAAAACCCGTTGAACCAGCTGTTGGTAATTCCATTGTGAAGGAAATGGGGAAGCCGGCATTGAAGGCATAATCATCACTGGCACCAGCAGCTATATACAAAACATTTGTCGATGAGCCCACGGTGTATTCACGACCAGTGGCATTTTTAATGGCATCAGCACCGGCTGTGGCAACTTCGTGTAAATCTGGCCATGTTTCGGGAAGATCACTACAAATATTACAAAACAAATCTAGCTTAGATCTATATCATTATTATATAGTTATATCTTTTTAAACTTACGAAGTCCAACCCCATGGATAAAGTAACAAACTGCCACTTGAATGTAACGTCAAATACATTTGTCCCTTTTTCTTATATGTTTGAATCAAATCCCTTACAACTCTTGCTTCGGGTTCTGAAAATGGGTTGGGTCCAGCAAAGGTATTCGAACAGGGATCTGAAGAGGCACCGCCAGCCATCCACTTGAAATCAAAATTTCTGTTTGGATCGGTACCGTAACAAATGCCACCTTGATGGAACAATGGTTTACGTGTTTTACGCCACATTCTTGTTTCGGCCGACTGCTGAGAATATTCATAACCATCAGCATTAACTACAGGCAATATAACCCAATCATAATCCTCCAGCAGATCGCGATTTTCTTCGAAATTCTCTACCAATTGTTCGATGGCATAAATTGCAGCTGCTGGCGAAATCCATTCACGGGCATGGAAACCACCATCGACCAAGATGACATTCTTATCGTTGCGACCATCACCGTTGGTAATAATCAAAGCTTTCAAATCACGTTCCTCAAAGGATAAGCCGACTTTACGTAAAAATACGCGCTGGGGATAAGTTCTGGCCAATGATTCCAAATATGCATTGATGACAGCGTGACTGTAGTATTGATTGGTACCCAAACGACCCTGGCCCTTGTAGGGGAACAACTTTTGCATAGCACGATTTTGTTCGAAATTTTTACGCACCGTCGCTCCGACATCTTCATCTTGCAGTTCGAAGGTAATACCGTTTTGTTGTAAAGTTGTTTTGAACTCCTCCAAGTAGTCTGGATTTACAATGTACTTATTGGGATGGACAAATTCGTAGGCGTCTTCGTTCAAGGTCATTTGTACGAACATATCACGTTGTTGTTTTGTCCATGGTGCGGATAGCCGATATAGTTTGTAACTGTTTAAAGCACACACACACATAAACAAATTAGTAAGAATACAGAAATAAACGTCAATTAAATTGACCAGTAAAACAATTGGTTTATGATCTACTATCTAAAATGCTATGAAAATATTTATGATCATCGGAATTAAATGTCTGATAGGGAACTTTATGTATGGGTGTGAGAGATTGTGTTTCTAAAAAAAATCAGTTTTGAGAACAACCATTGGCGTCTTGTAAAAGTGCACGGTTATCAAGACACCAATTCAATTTTTGTATTTCCGAAGTGCTGATATTTTTGAAAAGGATCAAGCTTTTTATAACAAAAACTACAAGTCGTTTAGGGTAGATATTTTTATAGACACAAAAAATTGTCGATATTATTCTGCACACAAAAACAAATTGGTGACTTCAGGACCGATTTTTAAACAATCAGGTTCGATTTTTTCTAGCGAATAAAATTACAGACACTCGTAATGGTTATTTCTATTGGAAACGATTTGCAAACCCTCCGGACTGATTCTTATCTATAGAAATTTGTTTAAAGATCCGATTTTTTTATGAATCTGTTCATAGCAGCTGTAAACCGAATTTTATAGATAATTAAATTCTCAGGAACCTTCTATATAGAACAATATCCATATTGGAAGCCCTCACAGGATCTCAGGTCCATTTTTATGTCGAAAAAATAATAACTGAACCACAGGTCCGTTTTGTTTTTAAATCCGAAAAATGTTGAGGACATTATTTCCAATCATTTTTCTTTAGAATTCCCAGCACCTAATGGGGTTCGATTAATTTCAGTTTAGAAACAAATTTCTTTAGGAACAAAATATATAGAACCTTGTGGGACATCAAGTCCATTTTTTATTTATTTATTTTATTTTTTGCTGTAGGAAAAAAATTCTACCACCTCATGAGGTTCAATTTTTTTCTATAGAAGAAAACTCTGTGGACATCAGGCCTGATTTGTTTAAAAAAACACAGCAAACTGGGAATTTTTTTCTATAGGAAAATACCAGAGGACATCGGATTGAATTAGTTTATGTTGGAAAATCCATGGAGATTATCTGGTCCATCTATTTAATAGATAAAGGAAGTCTTGGAAATCGTCTATGATTAGAATGCAAGAGTTCTTCTGGAGAAAAGCCTTTGTCGGAACTTTACCGAAAAAGGTTCGGAAGAACCCATTCAGTCAGAAAACTACTTCAAACAAACAAAATTTGTAGAATTACCTCCAGAATATGGAAAACTCATCGTTCTCTGAAGACGTTCTATAAAGGAAATATAACCTGATGATTATTTTAAAGGAGAGAGTTGTTCCGAAAACCTATTATATATACCGTACCCAGACTTTTTAAGCCTCGAATACATCAAAAGTTCTTCTATTCGTAGAATCCAATGTAGAGGACTATAATATAAAATCCAATATGGTCATCTCAAATATCATTTAATGAAATATTTTCTATCGGATCCGTTTGTTTTCATACGATTGTGTATCCTTTTTCGTCCAAAAAAAAAAAAAAAAAACACTTTACACATCAACACCAACAATCACTGTCGATCAATCTTACCCATCGTAATTAGTCGCCTCTGCAGTTATTACAATTAAACAAATAATAGCTGTCGCTACTCCTGCTGCTACTCGAGTGGCAGACATTATATTCTTCCTTCTTTCCCCAAACACTGTCAAAAATCAACTGTCAAATATTGTTGAAGCGTTGTAAAGATTTCTTAATTTCATAGCAATGAATGTCGAACACACACAAACACGTTTATCATAATCTTATCGCCAGCAATGATAAATAATTGCTAATCAATACAATTGAAGGAAACCCAATTCGAAATAATTATTAGCTGATAATGATCGCATGTCCGGTACAATGTTAGAATGGGCAATTTCAAATAAAAAAATACTAAAAAAAGTATTTCACCCCAACCTATTGTAGAAAATTGTATACCATTGACGTTGAACTATAAATATATTTATCAATGTACAAAACTAAAGATTATTATTTGACCGTAGTCTGGTTGGATTTTACACTACCGATTTGAGATCAAAATTTATGATCTCCTTGGAGAGGTGTGGTTTGTGTGTGTTTATACAATTCTCCTCACTATGTGTGGAAAGTTTGTCGAGACGTATGCCGTCTAATAATCTGTCCCATATATCGGCAAGAGATTCAGAGATTAATTTTAGTGCGATTGCACTTCAATTTTATTGTTTACCGTCCGGCATTCTATTCTACTGTACAGTTTAGCCTCGATTGAATGACAACCAGAATGACGAAAAATTTGATAAAAATGTCAAAAATTTAGGGTTGTTATCATAAGTTGCGAATACATTTAGGATAGTTGGTGCTGTAAAATACATATAATATTACCCATTATATGTATTTCAATGGTACTATTGCATTTTGCCAAATAGGTGGCTATATTGGTCAATTTGACTTTACTGGTTACACAAGACTCTTTGGAGGAAAAAATTTCAATATAGTGCAACGTTTTGATCTCAGTGTCTGTTCACCATTCCGATTTCTGGGAGTGTAAAAGATCATCTCCTGACATAAATTTATGAAAATAGGTTCATGTCAAATTTAAATATTTTAATATCATACCTTTTTGGTCGTTTGTTGTCAATTCGATTTGGACGATTAAAATTTATTTAAATGTTTACCTGAGTCCAGTCGACTCATAGTCACCAATGATAACTTGTTCTTTATTATTCCCACTTGTTCTTTATTTGAAGATTCGTTATAGTGAAGTTCAACTGTATTATAGGTGATATCGGAAATACTATGTTTTGTTTTTGTAATATGACCCATAATCAGAGTGAAATTCTATGTGCATAATTGTAAGGAGATCCCAATATTGCAATCTCCTTATTTGGGACGTTTCTCTGTGAATGTATAGCTCTTTGGTTTGTGGTCAAAAATAGGCGAGTTTCCAAAAAACATTTTTCAAACGTACGCCATTTTGTTAACTTTTGAGCGAAGCCAATAATCCTAGTTGATGCGAGAGCCAGACATGTGCTCATTCTATAACCGTTGGAATTTTCGGATTACGATGCTCCAGTGAGGAGTTATCATGCCATTACCAAAAATAAGGAGTTTTCTTTAATCTCAAAAAAACAACAAAACAATAACAAAACCAGTGAGCGGAGCAGTATAGTCGGACGGGGCCGACCATATGATACCCTACACAACTACCACGGAACTCTAACTTTTGCGTATGTTTATTTCGAGCCTGGTCAATATTTCGTGATATTTGCACCCTCTTGACCGATCAGAGATCAACAGCACATCTTCCTTACATTGACATATTTTCCGAATATCCCAATATTCAGTACAGCCCTTCTAATTACTTTTCCAGATCCCTTCACCGTGGGTTGTGTTGTGATGTTCGGCTTGTGGCCTATAAATTGACTCGAAAAAACACAAACAATTTAGTTTTCGGTCCACTTCATTCCTAAATTTTAATCTGATCATCACCGAAAATTATAGGCATTGTCCTTGACCATACCTGGATCCTCAAGGATAAACCATTACCGCCCTCTAGTGTGGAAATGGTTTATTAAATAATATTTAAATACGTAAGCAGCTGTAAATATTTAAGTGTAACTCCCACATCCGAGTACATACAACAATATAATTGGTATCAATTTAAAGGCCAACAACTCCTCTTGGATATACTATCAAGAGGGTCTTTGTCCTTCAAGGGTAAATATATATGTCAAAGAATACAAATTTTGTCATTTTTCACACAAAAGTATGGGTCCATTTGACCCGCTAAATATTGGCCGATCTTTATCAAAACAGGCATGCTTATCCTTTGGTCCGATCCCCTTCTCGCGAAGTTTAGGCAAAAATAAAGTGTTTGGTCCATCTCATCCCCTAAATATTAACCGATCTATTCAAAAAACAATAGGAGTCTTCATTGGACAGAACACATCCTACATGCAAAATTTCGTGAAGATTGGTCCATAACTGGGGCCTGCATCGTGTTTACAAATTATAATGGACAGAAGGACGGACGGACACACATGTCTAGATCGATTCGGGGTCGGGATATGACGATCAGTATACTTAAAGGTGGGTCTGGGACCAATATTTCGCGGCGTTAGAAACTCTTGGGGCGCTGCAAAAAACTATAATACCCTGACAACATAGTTGTGTAGGGTATAAATATATATGTATATGCAAAGTTACAAACCATAACAAGCATTGGTATTGATTTACCAGCCCATTGAAAATCTTGAAAATTTTAAATCGAGAATGGGGGGTTCCCTTAACTGAAATTTGGAATTCCGGTTTCTTCGTGTGTAAGAAACTTATTTGCAGAAAATTTTGAAATTTAAGGCTCGCATCCATTTTTTGGTATGAAGATCACAGGTAAGTGTTCCAACATTGATGTCTGTCGCTCGAAGGTTGTCAAAAAGAAACTGTTGCGTCACATGGTAAATTGTGTGCTAGTACGTTTTTATATACTCTTAGATAATTAAATACCACTAAGGTCGGAATATTACACTGGGAAATTTTAATTAGCAAGCGGGACCTCTGTATGTATTTAAAAACATTGAACATTTTCCGGGAAAACGTATATTCTTTACAAAGAACCTAGACTGCTATAATCTTCAACATACCTACAGTATGCGGGCAATGTCAATGCATGGACTTCATTTTCTGCACAGATGTATGCCAGCCTCCAAAACCCCGAAATGCCAAATTACAGCCTTTTGGGTTGGAAAATACGGCCACAAGCCTCAAAATACCGAATATTGGAGGTTACCGTTATATTAGAGTTGTACAGAAACGTAGACCGATATACCACATTTGGAAAACAAAGAAACCTAGGAGTGGCATAATTAAAAATATTCACATTTTCATTACTATCCCTTGTCATACACAAATTATTCCATCACTGCAGTTCAACCACCAATAACAATCCAATAAACCATACGAAAATCTGATCAGACCAATTCGTTTATCAGTCAATGTCTCCTTCTGCAAAATCAATCATTCAATTATCTGTTAAATCATCAACACATTAACCATTCACACCTTTTTAATTAAAAGAAACAGATTTTGATTTTTGTAAATTTTAATTAAAAAGAAAACAATTAACCATAACTGTTAATTAATTTACAAAAAATCAGGCCTTTCGGTGGGATATTTCTCAACAACTTTTTTAGCCATGGCACGAATACCAATCCAAGTCTCCTTGACATATGGATCAATTTTCGAGGCTGGAGGATCGAAACCGGTAAGACCACCTCCTGGTAATTCCATGGTAATGGAAATGGGGAAACCAGCATAGAAAGCATAATCATCACTAGCACCAGCGGCAATATACAAAACATTGGTGGCAGAACCAACACTATAAACAGTACCGGTAGCCTCGTAGATGGCATCACCACCAGCACGAGCCACTTCATCCAAATCGGGCCAGGTGTCGGGTAAATCACTTTAATAAGAAAAAAATGAAATTAGTACTAAATTACACAAATCGTTAAGCGGAACTTACGAAGTCCATCCCCAAGGATACAGCAAATAATTGCCATATGAGTGAATGGTCAAATACATGACACCACGTCCCCTCAACGAATGCATTAAATCACGCACAATAATAGTTTCATTCTCCGAGAAAGCTTTAGGTCCAGCATAGGTATCAACACAGGGATTATTCGATGCACCCTCTTCATTCCAATGGAAACCAAAGTTACGATTTGGATCAGCACCATAACAAGTTTTACCCGCAAATGTATAGGGTTGACGGGTCTTACGCCACATACGTGCCAATGTTCCCGTCTGGGTATGCTCATAACCATCTGGATTGACCATGGGCAAAATAACCCAATCATAATCGGCAAGTAGTTCAGCATTCTCTTCGAAATTTTCAACCAATTGTTCGATGACATAGAGAACGGCGGCTGGTGAAATCCATTCACGGGCGTGGAAACCGCCATCCATGAAGATGACATTCTTCATTTTACGGCCATCACCATTGGTAATGGTTATGGTTTTCATGTCACGTCCCTCATAGGATTTTCCAACTTGTTGTACAACAACACGTTCAGGATAACGTTCGGCCAAATCCTCAATATAGGCATTGATTTCAGCATGAGAATAATAACGTTCGGTGCTCAAGCGGCCCTTGCCACTGAATGGAGCCAAATTGCGCTTTAGTTTGCTCAATTGGAATTCACGCTCAATGGTCTTGCCCACGTTTTCATTGAGCACGCGGTATGATAAATTCAGCGAGTCCAAAGATGTCAGGAAATTCTCCTCTTCATTGGGGTTGACCATAACACGGGCTACATGATTGGGAATTTTCTTCAGAGCCAGGAAATCATAGAACTCTTCATATTTCGAGATGTCAAACAAGAAGTCCAGTTGTTCTTGGGTTTGGGGAACAACTTCGAAGATTTTGTAACTGAAATTTAAAATTGTTAGCATTTGATTCCTTATATACCTCATAGTTAAAACATCAGCAAAACTTACCCATCATAAGCAATTCCGCTTGCACTGCTAAGAGCCACAATGGCTCCTAGGGCCACAACCAATAACGTAGATCGCAACATCTCCAGTGGTCCGTTTCTAACGGACAATGCTTTACAACTGCCTTCACCTTCACCCTAACCACCAACACTACATATTCTGCTGAAAAAGTAACGCCTGCCAAATTTCAAAGTTATCTAATCGTATATTAATTCTTAATGGGTCATAAATTATATAGATTTTTTTATAAAATAATCAAATCTAATCATAATTTAAGTCGATTTTTTTTTTAAATTTTCATTTGAAAATCTTATTGAAATATTTATAAAATGAATTATGTCCAAAAATCCATTGAAGAACACATTTGCTATATACCATTGGGAAATCGATTAATTTGAAATTTTATGGCAATTTAAAAACGTCACAGATTTAAATCGAGGCAGTGGAATATATAGGAGTGTGGGGGAATAATGGGAATTAAGAAGGGCTATATTTCATGTTTCTTATTTCGAAAAACAATTTTCTGAAGTCATACTTAGAAGGTCTATATAATTCCATTAGAACATCATTTAATAGAAGACTTTTCCAAAAGACATCTTCTTCTTATAAAAGACTTATTTTGTCTATATAAAATCTTTAAAAGATTTTGAGTCTGTAGAAGCCATTAGAAGATTTTGTAGAAGACCCTATAGAAGCTCTTTTATATAAAAGTCTTCGATCTATCGACAACCATTGGAAGACTTTTTAAAGATCTTCTGTATATAGAGTTCTTTTATCTACAAAAGACCTCATAGTCTTCTGGATAAGAATCGTCTTTATAAGTTCGTTTGCATTCAGACCTCGAAGTCCTTTAAACGGTTATCTACCTAATGAAGACAGAAGACCTATCACCAGAAGATATTAAAAGTATTCTACCTAAGAAGGTCTTCTGAGTGTAGTAGATCTTGTGTCTACAGAAAACCTTTAGAAATTATTCTGCCTATAGTAGGCTTCAAGAATTTGTTCTGTTCTGTGTAGCGATCTTGAATGTCTTCTATTTAAAGACATGCTTTATATCTTTTCTATCTATAAAGGACTTTATGAAGTCTACTATATACCTTAAGAAACTGAAGACCTCTGAGAACACTTGCCAAGTGCGCTTAGGGCCTTCAACATATCGAAAGTGGACCGGGACCTTTATATTAGAACATGGTTATATGAAAATATGGGCCCATATTTAACATTTTCTGAAAATATGTGTTTCATACTCCAAAGACCAAAAATGTCCACTTACAGACCTTTCAATTGCAAAATCCGGCTAAAAACTTTAAAATTATAAAAATTCGCCAAGACCTTCTATGGCAAAACGTCAATATATATTGAACATTTTTATTTAAGATTTTTTTTAACAACCAAGAACTTGGAATGACAATTTATTTGAAAACAGGTGAGCGGAACAGTATAGTCGGACGGGGCCGACCATATAATACCCTACACAACTTCCACGAAAATCTAATTTTGCATTATTTGCACCCTCTTGAAACCCGACTAAAGGTCAACAAATATTACAAATATTCAGTAGACGAGGGCTGTACTTGTCCAGATTCTCTTTACCGTGACTTATGTTATGATGTTGGGCTTTCAATTGTGGCCTATAGATGGTCTCAAATTCAACAATTCAAAATGTTCTTGTATTTTTTCAAAGATATTTCCCAGTATTTTTTTCGACAAAGTGCATTAAAGTAACATGAAACTTAATTCTAGGTATATAATGTGAAAGAATAAAATATTCTACGTCAAAATCCACTTCAAGTCTCAGAATAAACTATATATTTATATTCAACAGTTTAAAAAAATTAAATAATAATAATAATAAATAAATAACACAAAAGGTTAAGTTTTCAGTCCACTTCATCCCAAAATTATTATCTGATCATCATTGGAAATTATAGGCGTTGTCCTTGACCATAACTGGAATTTCATGGAAATTTTCAAAGCTATCAGCGCTATATTTCCGCCCTCTAGTGTGGTATTGGGTTACTAAATAATGTCTGAATACGTAAGCACCTGTAAATATTTAGATGTAACTCCCACATCTGAGTACATACGACCATGTAATTGGTATAAATTTAAAGGTCAACCACTCCTCTTGAACACACTATCAATTTTTTGGGTCTAGGTCCTTCAGGGGCAAACATATACGCCATAGAATACAAATTTTGTTAATTTTCACACAAAAGTCAGGGTCCATTTGAACCGCTAAATATTGAACGATCTTTATCAAAACAGACATGCTTATTCTTTGGCCCGATCCCCTTCTCCATGCAAAAAATCGCGGTGTTTGGGCCATAATTGCGGCCTCTGGAGCGACCAGAAAACCCGACAAAAATAAAGTTTTTGGTCCATTTCATCCCCTAAATATTAACCGATCTTTTCTAAAAGCAATAGGGGTCTTCATTGGCCTGAATCCACTCTACATGCAAAATTTCGCGAAGATTGGTCCATAACTGTGGCCTGCATCGTGTTTACAAATTATAATGGACGGACGGACACACATGTCTAGATCGACTCAGCTAGTCGAGATATGACGATCGGTATACTTAAGGGTGGGTCTAGGACCAATATTTCGCGGCGTTACAAACTTTTGGGGCTGCACAAAGCTATAATACCCTGACAACATAGTTGTGTAGGGTATAATTAGATATGTCCTCCTTTATCATGTCTGTCTCAAAATAACAACGTCTACTAGGCCAAGAATATTAAAATGCACCTACATATATATTTTCTTCGAGGAAGTTTTTTTGCCCACCATGAACTTCGAATACCAACAGAAATACACCAACGACCGTCAAAATACTTGAATTTAATCGAAACCTTTAGAATGGTTATGGACCTATATATCCAAATTCCAAAAATCTGAAATTCTAAAATATAGCTTCTTCAGATGGAAATGCGGCTATAACTGTCATAATTCCGGAAATGAGGTGGTACATTTATTTTGGGATAAACTGTCTTAAATATTGCAACTTCTAATATTATTTCAACACAATGATGGATTCGTGATATAAAGGTTTGTAGCTATCATGTAAAATGCCGAGTTTAGACACCGAGTGTATTAAACCAGCGCAATTTCAGACACTCTGAAGTTGGAATAAATATATCCTTCTATCTGTCTGTCTGACTGGCAGATGTGCACATCCAGATATTAAGTCTATAGGTACAATCCTTTTGGAATATTCATACCTCCCCAACTAACAAGATTTAATCACTTTTGAGTCGATTTAAGCATGTCTATGTATTTTTGTACACTACTCATTCTGTTCGCCCAAGGACGAACCGTATTCGTGATTTTTCAGATTTAAATATAACGCCAATACATAATTCTGTCCAAAGTCACTTGCATAAAAATCCAAAGTTTATTTCAATCAGACACAATTTTAAATAGCGTACTGAACTGGGTCTCGTAGGTCCGTCCGAATTTGATATTCCTTACCACTGCATTTTTCTTTGATAATTTATTTTTATAAAAAAAAAAATAATAATAAAAACATATATAAAATTTATTTCGTATTAAAAATAACTCTTTCAATATTTCTCAATCACAGTTTCGGCCATGGCGCGCACCCCAATCCATGTTTCAGTTACAAATCCTTCAATCTGTCTTGGTGGTGGATCAAATCCCGAGAAACCGCCAGCCGGCATTTCAATACACAAACTGACTGGGACATTAATAGCGGCCAGAGCATAATCACTTGAATCACCCGATGTGGGGTAAATAACTTTATAGGTATTACCATAAGTGTAACTGGTACCGGTGGTCAAGACAATGGCCATGGCACCCGCATCTGCAACATCCATCATTTCGTAAAAGTTTTCGGGTAATTCACTAGCAAACAAAATTTCATTATCAAAAGAAAATAAAAAATATAATCCCCTTACTCACTTGGTGTGACCCCATGGCAATAGAATATAATTACCATAAGAGTGCAGAGTCAAATACCACATCAAACGTCCACGATAGGTACGCATTATATCACGCACCACTTGGGTTTCGGGTTCCGAAAAAGCCTTCTCTCCTCGATAGAGTTCATCACACGGGTCAGAGGAGGCACCTTCTTCAAAATCCCAATAATGACCAAAATTACGATTGGGATCTGTGCCAAAGCATTCTTCGCCATCTTCATTCACCACATAATTGGGTTTTCGAGTTTTACGCCAATAACGATACTCTTCGTGCGTATACTCATAGCCATCCGCATTGACAACGGGTAGAATAACCCAATCGTATTCCTCCAGTAAATGTTTATTATTTTCGTAATTCTCTATCAGTTCACTCATAATATGCAAGGCCATGGCGGGTGTTATCCATTCGCGGGCATGCATGGCGGCATCAACAAATATCACCTTCTTATCGTTGCGTTTATCGCCATTGGTAATGGTAATCACTTTCAGCGGACGTCTTTCGTAGGACCAGCCAAAGGTTTTCACATACACACGAGAGGGATATAGTTGGGCTAATACTTCCATATGGGTATTGATTTCATCGTGGCGATAATAACGTTCGAATACTTTTAAAGGATATTCGGGAGGGGTGTTACGTAAATGTTCCTGGCGCTCTTTCAGTATCAGCTGGGAAACATCATCATGAGCCAATGTGAAATTTAACTGCAATCCTTCCAAGGCCATTTTCAACATGTCATTTAATTGGGGTGGTATTAGAATTTTCGTAATATCCTCAGGACGTCGTGCTAGATTGAGGAAATCATATTTTCTATTCGCCTTACTCAGTTTGTAAAGGTTGTGCAATTGATTTTCATTTTCGGCATAAACATTGTAAATTTTATAACTACAAAGAGGAGTTTTGTTTGTTATTTATTTGTTTATTTATTTACTATTCTTTTTGATGAACTTACTCTTTATAGAGTTCATAGGATTCCCCAAGGGTTGCACCTATAACTAAAAGTGCCAGATGCAGATAGTAATTTTTCCACCACATAATCGTGTCAAAGTTTCCATTAAAACTAATTCTTTTCGGCGTAATTTCGGTAGCAAGTAGCCACCTTTTTTGGTCGAGTCTTAATCGATTTATCATTTTATGAGGATCATAATTGTTGCGATATTCAGTTATAGATATACTTTATGATATAAGTTTCCAGATCATAATTATTATTATTCACTTTTGTAAATTACTTTCTATTTAATATTCTTGAAATGTAGCGCACTTTTAGGCGTTTCGTAATTGAAAATCTGAATAGAATCGTAAACAAGTAAAAAATGCGTTAAGATTGGCCGAACATACCTTTGGGTACTCTATAACATGAGGTGGTTCTTCAATAAAAAACCAGTAAGGAAAGTAGTAAAGTCGGACGGGGCCGACTATATGATACCCTTCACCACTATGGGTATATTAAACGAATGCATCCTAACAGAAGCGCCATTAACATGAAATTGGATGTGAACCGACTTAGATCAATCCATAAACATGCCATTCGTTTGTTAAATGTGAATCTACCTAGATCTATCCATAAACATATCATTCGTTTGTTACAATGGTACAAAAGTATGTAAATCGACTTCAAACAAATATAAATAGGTCATCCATTGGACTATGCCTGTACTTCTAGAAAACGCAACAATTCTATGCTCAATTTTGTACGTTGTGCAAAATTTGATGTACGTTACGACAAATCTGGTGGTAATCGAAAGATATATAGGGACTTTGGAGCACCATTTACATGAAATCGGACGAAACTATATAGGGGAGCCATATCTAAGTCTGGACCGATTTTCTCGAAAATTGGCAGACATCACTCTAGGCTCAATTCTGTACGTTATGCCAAATTTCGTGCAAATCGAAGGATATATAAGGACTTTGGTGCACCATTTACATGAAATCGAACGAAACTATATATGGGATCTATATCTAAATCTGGACCGATTTTCACGAAACTTGGCAGACATCACTCTAGGCTCAATTCAGTACGTTATGCAAAATTTCGTGCAAATCGAAAGATATATAGGGACTTTGGTGCACCATTTACATCAAATCGGACGAACCTATATATGGGATCTATATCTAAAACTGAACCGATTTTCAAGAAACTTAACACACATCATTCTAGACCTAATTCATATCGCTATGCCAATTTTTATGCAAATCGAAAGATAGATAGGGACTTTGGTACACCATTTACCTTAAATCGGACGAAGATATATTTGGGAGCTATATCTAAATCTGAACCGATTTTTCCCAATTTCAATAGAGTTGGTCCTTAGGCCAATTAAGTGACCTGTGCACAATTTCATCCAAATCGAAAGATATATAGGAACTTTGGTACACCATTTACCTTAAATCGGACGAAGATATATTTGGGAGCTATATCTAAATCTTAACCGATTTTCATGAAACTTAACACACATCATTCTAGACCTAATTCATTACGCTGTACCAAATTTCGTGCAAATCCAAAGATATATAGGGACTTTGGTACACCATTTACCTTAAATCGGACGAAAATATATATGGGACCTATATCTAAATCTGAACCGATTTTTCCCAATTTCAATAGAGATCGTCCTTAGGCCAATTAAGTGACCTGTGTCAAATTTCATTCAAATCGGATCATAAATGCGACTTGTACTTTGTTAACAAAAATACATGGACGTACGGACAGACGGACATGCATAAATCGACTCAGAAAGTGATTCTATGCATATTCTCAAAAGGAACTATGGGTCTATCTCGTTTCCTTTTGCCTGTTACAAACATATGAACAAAGACATAATACCCTGTACCACACTGTGGTGAAGGGTATAAATACTTATTTGCTGAAAATGTTTTTCCAAAATACCGAATTATATTGCCGAGCATTATTTTAATCTGATCCGATGCAAGCCATTTTTAGACTCATTTTATGTCAATCGAACAAATATCGGACAAAAATATATGTGTAGATACATGAACCGATTTAATTAAAACTTGACAGCTATCATTCTAGATCAGCATGGTAATAGACAATTTCATGTAAATCGAATCTGTACCGATTCTTATCAATTTCAATAGGGTTCGTCCTTCAAATGAACTGAGTTTAAAGTAGGAGTTCTCCCATTATTGTTTTGTAAGGTTTATGTTTTTTGGCATGGTGTAGACATTAACACTAACTTAGTCAAGAATTCTTTTAATGTATTCTTTCAAGAGGTTCCCGCTATTGTCCAATGGTCAACCCTAACTAAATATAAATCACTGCAATTATTAACAATCAATCGTCTCAGATTCGTTAACTCATATTAATTTTTTCTAATAGCTGTTAAATATTTAATAGCTATAATTTAACGATTGATTTTATTATCATACCACTTTTATATCATTTACATTGTCGTTTAAGCTAACAACAAAAACGTAATTTATGGTGTTTTATAACCATATCATACACGATTTTGTAAGAAACTAAGATTCATTTCTTAACATCGCGGTTGAACTGAACCTTTTTTAGGCTACACTTCTACTTCCTCCAAAAAAATCTGTTAGCAATTTTGAGACGATAAACTTTGTCGATAAGCTTGGCCCTTCTATAGGACCTTAACCGCAAAAAAATTATTCTTGCTTCCAGAACTTAACACATTTCTACAGAGATGTGTATCTCTAATCTCCTCCAAGTGACATTGAGGTAGTCACAACAAACAATGACTAGGTGTGGACCTATGGTAGTGGGCATATGAAAGCCTCATATGAGACGATAGACCGATCTGTGGTCCTTATTTTTGCAGAGATGCCTATGTGTATCTCTAATTTTACTTCAGGCAATATTAAAATAATCACCTACGATTCCGGACTTATTCTTGTGAGCCTCTTACAAGAAAATAGATCGATCTGTGGTAGATAGAATATATTTTCGATGTCATATCATATTTTGTGTACGATTCTTCCAAAAGTGTCAGAAATTATCTGAAGGATCTGGAGAGAGACAGAGAGAGAGAAAGAGAGGCCCAAAGGTATACGAGAGTGATTCAGAAACAGATCAGATCACAGATAACAATTCAAAGTGGTCTTATACCACTTTTCATATTATTTTGATTCTTCCCCTCAGCCTTAATTATAACCTTCACCACACTGTGGTACAGGGTATTATGTCTTTGTGCATATGTTTGTAACAGGCAAAAGCAAAAGAGATAGACACAGGGTTCCCTTTCAGAATATGCATAGAATAACTTTTTAAGTCGATTTATGTATGTCCGTCCGTCCGTCTGTACAGTTGCATTTATAATCCGAATTGGATGAAATTTGGCACAACTCATTTATTTGGCCCAAGGACGAACCCTATTGAAATTGGGAAAAATCGGTTCAGATTTAGATATAGCTCCCATATATATTTTCGTCCGAATGGTACACCCAAGTCCCTATATATCTTTCGATTTGCTCGAAATTTGGTATGACATACTGAATTGAATCTGGAGTGATGTCTGCCAAGTTTCGTGAAAATCGGTTCAGTTTCAGATACAGCTCCCATATATAGTTTTGACCGATTTTATGTGAATGAAACAGCAAAATCCCTATATATCCTTCGATTTACACGCAATTTTGCGTAGCGTACTGAATTAAGTCCAGAAATATGTGTGTTAAATTTCGTGAAAATTGGTTCATATTTATGTATAGCCCCCATATATATTTTCGTCCGATTTTATGTAAATAGTGCAACAAAGTCCCTATATATCCTTCGATTTGCACGAAGTTTGGCATAACGTTCGAAATTTGGTATAACATACTGAATTGAGCCTAGAGTGATGTCTGCCAAGTTTCAAGAAAATCGGTCCAGACTTAGATATAGCTCCCATATATAGTTTCGTCCGATTTGATGTAAATGTTGCACCAAAGTCCCTATATATCTTTCGATTTGCACGAAGTTTGGCATAACGTACTGAATTGAGTCTAGATTCATGTATGCCAAGTTTCGAGAAAATCGATCCAGATTTAGATATAGCTCCCATATATATTTTCGTCCGATTTTATTTAAATGGTGCATCAAAGGATATATAGGAATCCTTCGATTTGCACGAAATTTGGATTTGTAAGTAAATGAAGAACTCCAAATGTGACCGAATGCAAGAACTCAAAATGTGATCGATATTTTGCTTTAAATTTCTTTACATAATTTTATCCCTATGTAAGAAGCAACTCTATATCTGTACAAAATTTAGTATAGGTTGCAGAGTAACATGTTTAATTTCATGTTAATGGTCTTTAAAAAATGCGACGTCTGTTAGATTCCATCTGTTGAAAATACCCAAAGTGGTGAAGGGTATCTTATAGTCGGTCCCGTCCGACTTTATTGCTTTACTTACTGGTTTTTTTAAAGGTATCGACATGTGATCCAAAAATCGTATTAATGCCGAAATCCGTTTCTGAACCCACAAAACTGGTAAAACATTGAACCAAATTAAAGAGAACACAAAACAAAATGGTGTTCTCTTTGTAAACTTTTTACTCAAAAAATTTGTCCAAATGTTTTAGAACTTTTTACTAGAAAAATGGTAAACAGGAATGCCAACTCCTGATTGCCTGTAATATTGATTTTGAAGTATTGCCATCTAATTTTGGCATATTTACTAGATTTGCATTCTCGAACTTTTCAAATTATTTTGTACTCTGAGAGAGATTTTGAAATGTTTCCTTTTAACTAGATTTACTGTTAAAAAAAGTACTGGAACACAGGCAGGTTGTATATATCTGTTGACAAGACCAAATTTTATTCGAATTTAAAATGTTTATTGTAAAATCACCAGTAGCACAACTATTAATCCCAGTGAAAACTTCATTGAAATACCTGCGGCACTATTACGCAAAGGATATTCATGGACCTCCAATGCCATTGCACGTATACCCTGCCAACTTTCTCTAACTAACGGCAATATTCGATTAGTTGGTGGATCAAAACCATTACCACTCGATGGCAATTCCATGCAAAGGACTACTGGAATTTTGGCAACACCATAAGCAAAATCATCAGTGGCGCCCGAAGCAGGATACAATGTACGAGCACTACTACCCGCAGTGTAGACAGTACCTGTTGTATTCCGAATTGTATCCATGCCAGCACGGGCAACTGCATCCAAGTAATGCCAATTCGAAGGTAGAGCTCTGAAAAAATGAAGCTAATTTAAAATGCAAATTTTCTATGGTTTTCATAGGCAAACTTACTGCTCATAACCCCAGGGATAAAGTAAATAATTGCCATATGAATGTAGGGTCAGATACATTTTACATCTGTCGTTGATTTCGAACATTAAATCTCTCAAGGCAATTGCTTCGGGTTCTGAAAATGCCTCTGGTCCATGATAATCCGTTTCACACGGATCAAATGAGCTGCCAGTATGTGCCCAATAAAAATCAAAATTACGATTTAGATCAACACCCAGACATCGAGAGTAGCCCTCTGGATCTGGTTGTCTTGTTTTACGCCAAAACCTGTCATACTGATGCGAATATTCATAACCATCAGGATTTACCACCGGCCATATTAGCCAATCATACATTTTCAATTCTCGTTGATAAAATGTTGAATTTTCCACCAATTGTTGTATGGCATACAATGCTGTGGCATGGGATATCCATTCACGGGCGTGTATACCTGCATCTATAAATATCAGAGGTTTCTTGGACCTCTTCGTTGTGGCTTCAACTGTTTGCCTTATGTGAATGGCTTTTAAGGTACGACCCTCGTATGATTTACCCACTTCCACAATATTCACTTGCCGGGGGAACTCCGCTGCCAACTTATCTAGGTAATTATTGATAACGTCAAAACGCTGATAGCTATGAAAATCGATAGCGTCATTTTTGTTAGGGGCGGAACGACTGGAACGCTGAAACACTTTCTCCGCCTGCACATTTGTAGCCACATTGTTATTAATAATCTTAAATGTCAGTTTGTTTTTCTTCAGATAACTCTTTATTGTCGGCATTTTAAATGGTTCTACTAGCACGCGCATGCTGTAAGCTTCTTCACCACGGCCAATGACATCTGGATGGAAATTTTCTCGGAATACTTTGTAATTTTTTGGATTTTCCAACTGAATATCGAGGATTTTGTAACTAATATGAAAAAAAAAAGTTTTAGAATTTAGCAGTTGAAATTTAGTTTGAGCCTACCCCTCATAGTTCCGATGATATGTTGTAATATTCAGACCTTCTATAAATTCGAAATGCAATATTATTCCAAATAATAACAGAAATGAACGCGGTAAAACTCGCATTTTGCTTGCTACTCTCTGAAGATATCCACACAAATGAAAACTACTTGCAGGGCATTCGATTGTAGATAATATGTTCATGGTTATCAATTTAGTGTTTTATTGGGTGCTATTATTATATGCCGGCAAATATTCTATAGAGGAAAACGTATCAGTGGGTGTATACATTACATCATTGTTCGGAAGTGAAAATCGATGGTGAAGATTGGCAAAAAAATGATTATAATCTTCATCTATGTATTTATTTATTTCATTTTCTTTTGAATATAAAATTTAATTATACTCGACACGAATGGTTCGAATGTCCGTACGTCTACCTATTATAATTTGAAAAACAACAAATGTTGCATGTAGGTTCGGTTCTGGTCAATGGCGACACTTATAGTTTTTATGTCGTTATTCGTGTGGCCCCATCCCTATTGGGATGAAATGAACCAAAAACTTTATTTTTGTCTATTTTTCTGGTCGCTGTAGAGGCATCAATTCGGACCGAACATCACGGAATTTTACACAGAGAAGGGGGTATGACCATGCATGACTGTTTTGTTGTGTGAAATATGACAACCTTTCTATTTTATGACGTATGTATTTACTCCTGAAGAACATAGACGCGAGCAGTTTATAGTATATCCCAGAGGAGTGGTTGACCTTTAAAATTCTGCTAATTATGTTATTGTAAAAACTCGGATGTGGAAGTTATACTAACATAATTGCCTACGTAGGTGTCTACGTATTTTGATTAGATTAGTATTACCATTAATGAAAACGTTTAACATGAAGTTCCGGTTATGGTGAAGGACGACACCTAAAAATTATGGATTGGTGATCAATATCATCATATTTAAGAGATTGAAAGGGTCAAAAACCACTATTGTAAGCCGAAAATCACAAAATTTGCACGGGGAAATGATTTGGCCAACTATTTATTTAGGTCAAGTGTACCAACACTTTTGTGTGTAAAATACCCAATTTAATTCGTAAATATACCAGGGTAAGAAAGACGATCTTTTGATCTTGATTTAGAGGGTGCAAATACCGCGATGTATCATTCAGGCATCGAATATAGAACTGCAGAAAATTAAAGTTCGGTGGTAGTTCTGTAGGGTATCATATGGTCGGTCCGGTCCGACTGTACGGCTCCGCTCACTTGTTTAGTATTATCGGTTAATATTACGGGGGTAAAATGGGCCAACCACTTAATATTTGTGTGTGGCTTTAGAGGCCACAATTATGCCGTGAACGGGGAACAGATAGCATTGAAAATTACCCGCCAATATATACCAGATCAAATGAGGGTGCAAATACCGCGATGTATCATTCAGGCATCGAATATAGAATTGCAGAAAATTAAAGTTCGGTGGTAGTTCTGTAGGGTATCATATGGTCGGTCCGGTCCGACTGTACGGCTCCGCTCACTTGTTTAGTATTATCGGTTAATATTACGGGGGTAAAATGGGCCAACCACTTAATATTTGTGTGTGGCTTTAGAGGCCACAATTATGCCGTGAACGGGGAACAGATAGCATTGAAAATTACCCGCCAATATATACCAGATCAAATGAACCTTGTAGTTGAGTATGGTATCAAATGATCAGGATAGTCCGATTATATCCATTAACACCCAGATGAAATACCTGAATCTAGAATTTTGGATATTAGGTGTGTTGGTGTGTTGGCGTATCATTAGGCTAGGTTATTGGCAATTCGTACAAAAAGGTACTTAACGTGCTCACCGAAGTATTGACTATATTTCAACCTTAAGTTGAGCGAAGCGCACGAAACACATTCCTCGCAGAACGTGAATTTTCGACAACAAAATTTGAACTATTTATAAACGTTGTTGTGGTTTAAGCCTTTTCATAATTAAATACCAAACAATGCTAAACAAAAACCAGTAAGGAAAGTAGTAAAGTCGGACGGGCCCGACTATATGATACATTTCACCACTTTGGGTCGAAATGAAATTAGGTACATAAACATGTCATTCTGCAACCGATACTAAATGTTTCATTTGGTCAGATATGTAAGCTATATCTAAATCTGAACCGATTTCAGGAAACTTAACACACATCATTCTAAACCTAAATTCATTACCCTGTGCCAAATTTCATGCAAATCGAAAGATATATAGAGACTTTGGTACACCATTTACATTAAATCGGACGAATATATATATATATATATATATATATATATGGGAGCTACATCTAAATCTGTACCGATTTTCAGGAAACTTAACACACATCATTATAGACATAATTCAGTGCGCTGTGCCAAATTTCGTGCAAATCGAAAGATACGTAGGGACTTTGGTACACCATTTACATTAAATCGGACGAATATATATATATGGGAGCTACATCTAAATCTGTACCGATTTTCAGGAAACTTAACACACATCATTATAGACATAATTCAGTGCGCTGTGCCAAATTTCGTGCAAATCGAAAGATACGTAGGGAGTTTGGTACACCATTTACATTAAATCGGACGAAAATATATATGGGAGCTATATCTAAATTTGGACCGATTTTCAGGAGACTTAACACACATCATTCTAGACCTAATTCATTACGCTATGCCAAATTTCGTGCAAATCGGAAGTTATATAAGGACTTTGGTACACCATTTACCGTAAATCGGAACTTTCACTTAACACACTTCATTCTAGACCTTATTCATTACGCTGTGCCAAATCAAAAGATATATAGGGACTATGGCGCACCATTTACATAAATCGGACGAAAATATATATGGGAGCTATATCTAAATCTGAACCGATTTTCAGGAAACTTAACACACATCATTCTAGACCTAATTCATTACGCTATACCAAATTTCGTGCCAATCGAAAGACATATAGGGACTTTAGTACACCATTTAAATTAAATATGGGAGCTATATCTTAATCTGAACCGATTTTCCCAATTTCAATAGGATTCGTCCTTGGGCCAAATAAGCGACCTATGCCAAATTCCATCCAATTCGGATCATAAATGCGACCTGTACTTTGTTTACTTCAAACTAACAAAGATATTTGGAGGGTATCATGTCAAAGCGGGAACCCATATAGGACATTTGCTGAAATATAATTTTCAACCTCAAAATACCTGAAAAGACAAATTACATTTTAAATGCCAAAAGAAAAAAATGGAGCATGATCTTTATATGGGTGTCATGTCGAAACAAGGACCTATACCGAACACTTTCCGTAAGGATGTTGTTCACTCACATTTTCTTACCAAATATTATTAATATCGGAACAATTTCCCACATAACGGTACCAATAAAATTTCGGGATATTTTTTTTATTCTCGGCATGTTAGGCTGTAATTTAGTGTTTTGAATTATCGTTTAATACCAAATGACCCTACCAAAAATATTTAATATTTGTTATCTTCTTCGGGTAGCCTCATATAACCGTGTAACCACGACCGTTCTTCCATTACATCGGAAGGTTTACCCGCACTTTCCGAAATACTTCTGAGTTGTATTATTCCTGGTTGAGCGACTTATTATGCATAATTATTCCAAAATAAATCGAAGACAACCAAATGACTGCTTTCACCAACCCGACAGGTGTAGGGTGTTATGAAAAACAAACACCAATTCAATGCATTTCAATTAAACGCCAAGAACGCTGAAACAGAAAGTATTTTAAACTCGTCGCGACAAGATGTATTTCGGCACCTGTTTCGTTTTATTAACTGCATGCCTAACGTGTTTCGTTTTTCTGTTCCGGAGGAAAGTCCAATATTGGCCGAAACGTAAAATTCTAACACCAACACATCGACATTGGTTATGGGGAAATATGACAGATTACGGTCGGCACAACTCATTTAATGATATATTCCACAACTACTACAATGAAATTCGTGCGTCTTCGCCACCTTTGCTCGGTTTATACGTATTTGTAACCCCAGTGGCTCTAATAACAGACTTGCAATTGGCCAAACGTATTCTAACAAAAGATTTCGGTTATTTTCATAATCGTGGTTTATACCATAACCCAGACGATTTGACGGGCAATCTCTTCACCTTGGACTATGATCGATGGAAAGTGTTTCGAACAAAACTCTCACCAAGTTTTACAAGTGGCAAATTGAAATCAATGTTGCCGACATTTGTTGGAGTCTCTAAAGAATTAATACAAGTTATGAAGCTCGATATTGCGGAGGGTAATAATATTTTCGACATAAAAGATTTAATGTTACGTTTTACATTGGAAATAATTGGATCCTGTGGTTTTGGCTGTAAGACACATAGTTTACAAAATCCCAAAGATCAATTCTATCAACTCATACAGAACTCGTTTATTGGAGAACACAATGGAAATGTGACAAAGCTTCTAATGATCGCCTTTCCCCGATTGGCCCGTCTGCTACAACTTCAATATTTACCAGCTAATATGATACGATTTTATACAAATTTCGTAAAAGATATCTTGGATGTTAGAAAAAAATCTGAAATGCGTTATAACTACATTATTGATACCTTAAATGAAATGCACATCGGAACGAGTGACCGGAAATTGACATTAACTGAAATTACGGCACAAACCTTGATATTCTTTCAGGCGGGGTATGAAAGTACCGCATTCACGCTAACCTATGCCCTATATGAATTGGCAAGAAATTGTGAAATCCAGGAAAGAACTCGCGAGGAAATTTTTAGAGTTTTAAAGAGACACAATGATGGCGTTACATATGATTGTTTAAGTGAAATGAAATATCTACAACAGGTTCTGAAAGGTATGTGGAAAAAACTTGTATATACATGACACCGTAAGTTAACCTTTCATAATAGTTAAACTCTTAAGCGAACTCTATTGGATATAAGTCGTACAATAGCTATTTTAAGATTGTAATTCCTTCTGCAAGGCTTCAATGGGGGAAGGACCTGCAGGTCTGAAAATGCTATACACCATTGATCGGTGCACCATTTGGGTCTAGATGTCTTATATGAAAAAATGTTTTCTCTGCAATGCTTTTAGGGGAAAATAGGTAGTATAGTCGTTTTACGGGTATTCTCTGTATAGAAAATCTGTATTCTGTATAGAAAATCTGTATAGATAATTTGTGTACATATAATACGTTTATATAAGACCCTCTAGGGGACTCTTTTGATGTAATAATTTCGTCTGGACTTTTATGTAGAAAATATATTCTACATATCCTCTATAGGTTTTCTGTGGTTAGAAAAACATTAAGGACGGATAAGATACCTTATAGTCTGGATAGGAGACCTTCTTCTACACCTTATACAGGCCTTCTATGAAAAACCTTATATGTTATTTCTATAAGACCTCTAGAGATGAGGGTCCTGTAGATAGGTCTAAAAAAGTACTAGTAGTAGTCATTCTACAGATGTTATCTGCATAAAAAATCTGCAATAGGGCCTTATGTGAATAAAAAAAATGTATATAAGACCATCTTACTTAGCTTGCTTGTTACAGAACGGTTGTTGCATAAGCCGAGCTTAAAAATGATTTCCAAGCGCGTCAGTCTTTTGCGCATTTCCTCCAATTTGAAAAACCACGTTCCAAGATGTTGTTTTCTACTTGGTCTTTCCATCTGATTCGTGGCCTTCCCCTTCTTCGGGAACCATCAGTAGGCTCGCTTTTATATGCCTTTTGAGCTGGGGTATTCCCATTCATTCGCACAACATGGCCTAGCCATCGTAGTCGCTGCAGCTCAATACGACTGACTATATCGATGTTCGCGTATAAATTGTAAAGCTCGTGGTTAATTCAACGCCGTTATTCACCGTCGACGCAGATCGGCCCGTTGATCTTTCCGAGAATTTTTCTTTCAAACACCCCAAGAGCTGTCTCATCTGCTTGCGCAAGCACCCATGCTTCAGATCCATATAACAGCACGACTAGTATCAGCGTCTTGTAAAGTGTGAGTTTAGTCTGGCTGGAGTTGGCCTTGTTTCTAAACTGCTTACTTACCATAGTAGCATCTGTTGGTCATCACAATCCTTCTCCAAATTTCAAAAATGATGTCATTCGGTTTATTTATGGCCGTACCAAGGTATATAAAATCTTTAACTACCTCGAAGCTGTAGTTCTCTAGTGCCACAATTGGTCCGAGTCTACTGGACGTCTTGCGCGTGATACCATCAGCTTGGTCTTCTCGCCGTTTACTGCCAGACACACTTTGGAAGATTCCTTCTCAATTTCTTCAAAGGTGTCTGTTACCGCTCGCAATGTTCGACCCATTATATCGATGTCATCAGATTAGGCGAGTAACATGTGTTATTTGGTGTGCAGAGTGCCACTTCTGTTCACATTTGCGTCTCGTATGACCTTTTCCAGCAGGATGTTAAAAAGATCACACGACAAACTGTCACCTTGTCTGAATCCTCGTTCAGTATTGAAGGGCTCCGATAGGTCCTTTAACTGCTAACCTTGTGCCAATAAGACCATCTAGAGGACTTTTTTTGTCATTCCGTTTGTAACTCACCGAAATATTCATTTCCGACCCTATAAAGTATATATATTCTTGATCAGGGTAAAATTCTAAGACGATCTAGCCATGACCGTCCGTCCGTTGTAATCACGCTATCTTCTGAAGGAATTGAGATAGGGTGCTGAAATTTTGCACAGGTTTGTCTTTTGTCTGCAGGCAGGTCATGTTCGAAGATGGGGTATATCGGTCCACGTTTAGGCATAGCTCCCATATAACAGCACCCCACAATTTTCGGTATTTTAGGGTTCTTTAGCGCGTTTTTCAACCGAATTCGCTGAAATTTGGTACATTGGGTTCTTATTGGATACTAAATGTCTCCACAAAAAATTATAAATATAGGTCCACTTTTTCTGGTAGCCCCCATATAACGGTACCTCCTAATTTTCAGTATTTTGGGGGTTTTGGTCGTATTTTTCCACCGAATTGGCTGTAATATAATACTTTGAGTTCTTAATAGGTTTCAAATCACTCCATTTTTTTCTGGTAGCCCCCCATATAAGGGTACCCCAAATTTTCGGTATGTTGGGGTTCTTGAGCGCGTTTTTCAACCGAATTCGCTGAAATTTGGTATATTGGGTTCTCATTGGGTACCAACTATTTCCACTAAAAATTCCAAAATTCCAAAAAAAAATTTTATACCCTTCACCACACTGTAGTACAGGGTATTATGTCTTTGTGCATATGTTTGTAACAGGCAAAAATAATCGAGATAGACCCGTGGATCATTTTGAGAATATGCATAGAATCACTTTCTAAGTCGATTTATGCATGTCCGCGCGTCCGTCTGTCCATGTTAAATTGTAAAGATAGTACAGGTCGCATTTATGATCCGAATTGGATGAAATTTGGCACAGCTCATTTGTTTGACCCAAGGACGAACCCTATTGAAATTGGGAAAAATCGGTTCAGGTTTAGATATAGCTCCCATATATATTTTCGTCCGATTTAAGGTAAATGAGGTACCAAAGTCCCTAAATATCTTTCGATTTGCACGAAATTTGGTACAGCCTACTCAATAAGGTCTAGAATGATGTGTACTAAATTTCGTGAAAATCGGTTCAGATTTAGATATAGCTCCCATATATATTCTCGTCCGATTTTAGGTAAATGGTGCACAAAAGTCCCTATATATCCTTCGATTTGCACGAAGTTTGGATTTATAAGTAAATGAAGAACTCAAAATAGTGCCGAATGCTCAAAACATGTGATAAGTTTCGATGAAATCGGTTTAGATTTCGATATTTTGCTTTAAAGTTATTTATATAATTTTGTCCCATTTTAAGAAGCAACTCTATATCTGACCAAAATTTTGTATAGGTTGCAGAATGACATGTTTAGTTTCATGTTAATGGTCCTTCAAAAATGCGACGTCTGTTACGATTCCATCTGTTGAATATACCCAAAGTGGTGAAGGGTATAATATAGTCGGCCCCGTCCGACTTTACTACTTTCCTTACTGGTTTATATTAATATAATTATCTGGTTTTTCCGCGTTTTGGGTTTGGTTCTAACAATAATGAACTATAGCCCGCATTTAGGCTTAGCCGTAGCCCCTGTGTGGGAGGTACCAGAAGCCATGGACCGATATTGCCCAAATTCGGACTTGAACTATATTTGGAAGACATAATAAGATGGTATGAAATCAAATTTTTCTGAAACGGATTTGGTCTAAAGAAACATGTGGTCTAGAACCAATATTTCGATGAGGCACATTTTCACCGTGTGAAAGTGTATACACACTAATTAGCCATAAGGCTGAGGGTATAATTTTCTATTAAAAATTATTGTTTGCATAATCGGTTTGTAGAAATGTCTGTATAGGTCTATTTTTTGTGAAATTATGAAGTCCCCTTCAAAGGCCACGCGTCACTTTCGATATGTACATTGTCCTAGCCCAATTATCCACCGTGAGTGCCTATAGTTTGGTTCCTTCAATTTACCATGCCCTGGCGCCCATATACAAGTTCCGATCGATTTTAGATATTTTCAATGTCCACCTCATGTTAGGAAGAATAAAAGAAAATGGCCCGGTCGAACTTTATATACCAGATTTACTTGTTATCAGTATGTTTTCAACAGATAGAAGACCATTGATTTTCTATATACTGTATACGCAGATAATGTGAGCGTTTTTCTAAGACGAAAGGGCATTTGGAGATCACCTGCAGAGTACCAGAAATAAGTAATTCCTAAATGGAATTTCTACACACAAGAACTTAAAAGAAATTCTATGACAGAAATCCATATATATTTTTTGACACATTCTCCCATACTTAATGTATCTAATATTTGTCTCCTCTGTATATATACTTATTTTATTTCGAATTCCAGACGTTATATAATTTAATTTATAATACAAAAGTAATTATTACATAAATGCTTATTGAAATAAACACAAGAACCAACATCAACAATTTAAAACCGGTTTCTTATATCATTTCAGAAACGCTACGCCTTTATCCCATATCACCGTTAATTATACGACAATGTTCCAAAGACTACACGGTGCCATCACATTCGGATATTGTAATAAGTAAAGGTCAAATGATAATAATACCGGCGTATAGTTTTCAACGAGATGAAAATTATTATCCTAAAGCGACCGAATTTAATCCTGAGAATTTTGCTGCAGATCGTTCAAATCCTCCCCTGTTAAGTTTTGGTGATGGACCGCGTAATTGTATTGGTATGCGTTTTGCACAAATACAAATGACTATTGGTCTGGCATTACTTTTAAGATCGTTTAAATTTAGTTTTTGTGACAAGACAGAAAATCCAATTTCGTTTAATAAACAAAGTGTTCTGCTGACACCACAAAATAAAATTTTTTTAAAAGTTGAAAAAATAATAAGTGATTGAAAGAAAGAAAATTGTTGTTTTAATTTTGTGAAATCCTTTTTTATACCCTCCACCATAGTATGGTACCTCCGAATTTTCAATATTTTGGGGGTTTTGGTCGTATTTTTCCTCCCAAAAGGCTGAAATTTAGTATTTTGAATTCTTAATAGTACCAAATCTCTCCACAAAAAATTATGAATATAGGTCCATTTTTTCGGGTAGCCCGTATATAGGGGTACCCCGCAATTTTCGGTATTTTGGGGTTCTTCAGCGCGTTTTTGAGAATTCGCTGAAATTTGGTACATTGGGTTCTTATTGGGTACTAAATGTCTCCATTTGATATCAATCTGACTAACATGGGAAGTTTGATGCCCAATTTACTTAAAATCGGGCGAAAATATATATATATATATATATATATGGAAGCTATATCCAAATATGAAGCGATTTCAACGAAACTTGTCACAGGTTATACTAATTTTAGTACGTTTTGTTCTTACCAGCCTATTGGTTCCTTGGTGCGTCAATTACTTAAAATCAATCTATAATAAAAGGGAGCTATATCTAAATCTCAACCGATTTTCACGAAACTTGGCACCCATCATTTTGGACTAAATTTACATTAAAACGGACGAAAATATATATGGGAGCTATATCTAAACCTTGGCCGATTTTCACGAAACTTGACCGAGATCACTCTAGGCTCGATTCAGTACGTTATGCCAAATTTCGTGCAAATCGAAGGATATATAGGGACTTTGGTGCACCATTTACATGAAATCGGACGAAACTATATATTGGAGATATATCTAAATCTGGACAGATTTTCTCGAAACTTGGCATACATCAATCTAGGCTCAAATTTCGTGCAAATCGAAAGATATATAGGAACTTTGATGCACCGGACGAAACTATATATGGGAGCTATATCTAAATCTGGACCAATTTTCTCGAAACTTGGCATACATCAATCTAGGCTCAATTCAGTACGTTATGCCAAATTTCGTGAAAATTGAAGGATATAGGGGGACTTTGGTGCACCATTTACATGAAATCGGACGAAACTATATATGGGAGCTATATCTAAATCTGGACCGATTTTCTCGAAACTTTGCAGACATCACTCTAGGCTCAATTCAGTACGATATGCCAAATTTGGTGTAAATCGAAAGATATGTATGGCCTTTGGTGCACCATTTACATGAAATCGGACGAAACTATATATGGGAGCTATATATAAATCTGGACCGATTTTCACGAAACTTGGCAGACATCATTCTAGGCTCAATTCAGTACGTTATATTAAATTTCGTGCAAATCGAAGGATATAGGCGGACTTGGTGCTCCATTTACATGAAATCGGACGAAACTATATATGGGAGCTATATATAAATCTGGACCGATTTTCTCGAAACTTGGCAGACATCACTCTAGGCTCAATTCAGTACGTTATGCCAAATTTCGTGCAAATCGAAGGATATAGGGGGACTTTGGTGCACCATTTACATGAAATCGGACGAAACTATATATGGGAGCTATATCTAAATCTGGACCAATTTTCTCGAAACTTGGCAGACATCACTCTAGGCTCAATTCAGTACGTTATGCCAAATTTCGTGCAAATCGAAAGATATATAGGCGGACTTTGGTGCACTATTTACATGAAATCGGACGAAACTATATATGGGAGCTATATATAAATCTGGACCGATTTACACGAAACGTGGCCGACATCATTCTAGGCTCAATTCAGTACGTTATACTAAATTTCGTGAAAATTGACAGATATATAGGGTCTTTGGTGCACAATTTATCTTAAATCGGACGAAAATATATATGGGAGCTTTATCTAAATCTGAACCGATTTTTCCAAATTTCAATAGGGTTCGTCCTTGGACCAAACAAATGAGCTGTGCCAAATTTCATCCAAATCGGATTATAAATGCGACCTGTATTTTGTTTACAATTTAATTAATTTTGTTTACAATACATTCAGACTTTGCCATAACTTAATTAAATTCTCCCGATATTGTGATCTCTATAAATTGTGTAATAATTTTTCCTGCGATTCTTTTGATAGATCTCCGAGTTTCACCCATTTTCCCGAAGAAAATAAAAATGTTTGGAATTTTGTATTTTTATTTAAAATTAATTAACAATTAAATTAAACTACTAAATTATGAAAAAATAAAAAAAGAATGACAATTAAAATCTCACTAATATAAGTACACATACAGACATACACAATGGCTATGTACATACCGTGTATACCCAATAGAAGTAAGGAATTCTAACAAAAAACTATGAGTATAAATTGTTGTTATCTTTAAAAAGATTTGCAATAATAGCGTTATATAAATATATAGAGATTTGTTCTATATTCTAACCCTAAAATAATGTACTCCGATGACTTTAAAAGTTCATCGACTAATTTCACAAATAGAAAAACGTCGAGGTAATTAAAACAAACTAACATGACGAATAAATTCAACAAAACCAGCAAAAGTCTCTTTGCATATGTGGATGATGTCACTGGAGGCCACTTGGAAATTTTCACCCGGCAATTCGAGGGTAAACGACATGGGGATGCCCAAATTGCCGTAGGCAAAATCATCAAGACCACCGGCAGCTTCATACAAAATGTTGGCCGATGTACCGACCGTGTAAACGGTACCACGATATTTGGCTATCTGACTGCCGGCACGCAATGCCACCTGATGTAAGAAGTTACGGGTGGGGGCATTGGCATTTCTGTAAGACAGGAAATCATACTTTAATTGCCAGTTTCCATCCAACAAAATGAAATGAAATGGACTTACCTGGAATAGCCGTAAGGATAGAAAATAAATTTGCCAAACGAATGGACATCCAAACTCAACTTGACACGATGACGATTGTATTCCAAGTAACGGGTTATTGCCGATGTTTCCGGTTCAGAGGCAGGTGATGTTCCCGAAAAGACTTCAGAGCAAAGCTGGAATGAAAAAGAAAACACCAAAAGGTTAGTTCTGTTTGATATTCATTTTTGTCCATTTCAATTACATTTTGACTGGCACCACGAAGATTCCAATTATTGGCAAAATTACGATTAATATCAACACCAACACATGAACGACCAGGATAACGATGTCTGTTTTTACGCCAGAAACGATCCTAAATGGGAAACGAGAAAATATTAAAAACATGTGTCACAATATTTCTTTCTTACGGAAACTTACTGTTGTAAATGTGTACTCATAACCATCCGGATTGGCCAATGGCAGCAAATATACTTCGACATCGTTGAGTACCTTTTGGAAGGCACGAATATTCGATAGCAATTCATTGGCAAAGTAAAGCACTGACATTGGGGTGATCCATTCACGACCATGAACACCAGCTTGAATATAGGCAACACGACGTGGACGTGTACGGCTATTTAGGGAAATTGACAAGGCAGCCAAGTGACGTCCCTCCGATGAGCGACCCAAAGATTCATAACGACAAAATTGAGGGTAGCGTGATGCCAAACCGTTCATAAAAGCTAAAATCTGTAAGAGGCAGAGAATGTGGGAAATTAGAGAACAATAGTACTATAGCTATAGGTGGCATAGAAGAAGCCAATGCAATGATAGCAGAGCTATGAAAGGTCCTCCCACAAAGAAAAGTCTACTAAAAAAGTCGTCAGACTATCAGTGATCTATAGAATATATATGCCTAAAACTAACTATAGAAGACCGGAAATACTCTAGTTATAGAATACTTATAGGTGGTCTACAATATGTAGAACCGATGGGAGAAATATATGCATCAGAAATTGGGTATTCTAGATACTATTTTCGAACTATAGAAAACTAAAAGGAGTTCTTTCATCCACATAAGTCTGATCGGCGATCTTCTATCCCTAATATACTGATAGGATTTCTTTTATAAATAAACAACCGAAATGTGTTATGTATAGAAACCTGATAGATTTTTTTCATGTAAAGAACACCGAAATAAATTCTTCAATTTCAAAAGGATCGATATGGTGCAGAAGTCATGAATTTTTATATTTATGAAAGCAATAGGTGATATCATACCTATATACGGCTAATAGAAGGTCAAAATTTTATTTTATTTAGAAGGCCTATATGCATAATATGACTTCTACAACTAATGAAAATACAGTTAGGATATAGAAAGCCGTTAAGATAAATTCTATGTAGATCTGCAGAATGCTCACTACCTATAGAATACAAAAGAGTGATAGCAGGTATTCCATATATGTGGTCTGTCTATATGGACCGATTAATATTAATATTGTGAGCCCTATAGCGATTTCAATATACGGAAAGAACGACTGACATGGCTATAGGTAGGCCGTTGAAAAACATTTTCAAGGTCTCCCAGCAAAATAATATTGACAAAAGGTTTTTAAGAGACATATTACTATTTTAAGAGATATATAAAAGCGCACAAATAGGAGTGCTGCAGAAAGACCTGCAGCACTCCATTTTGTGGTTTACCTCATAGTTCATTATTCTCTTTATAGTAGTCAATCTATTAAAATTTCTATACAAACTTCTCACCTCTGGATATCTGGGAAAATGACTGAAGAAACCACGTGCTTGTCTCCTTGTACGACTGTGTTCACAATCACTACCCTCACAGCTGCTCAAAGTTTCATTGAATGATCTCATCACTTCCATAAGGGGTACTGCTTGATATGTAACACCCAATTCATTGAGACGTTCTTCGAAAATCGGTATCATAACTGGACTAACCGATACAATAGACATATTACGTGATAGCAACCAGAAATCCAAATCAACATCTTGAGATTGCAGATCGACCATATACTGGAAGGCATTATCTTTATCGTGGAAGACGGTATATTTGTTGTAGCTGGAAAAGAGAAGAAAAAATAATAATTATTTATATTAAATTTTTTTAAATTCCGAATATTTTATCGGGGAACAAAGCATTCGTAGAAAATGTTCATGTATGTAGGTTCTTAATTTGACTAGCACTTTCTTAAAGGTCCCACCCAATTTTATATAAATACTTCAATAATTGTAAACTGACATTTCAAGTTCAATGAAGTCCATGTTTTATGATATAATCTACATCTACATTTACAAAAAATTATCAATAAAGGTCCATATTTTGACCTATAAGGTTCCATTTTAGATTCAGTATTATTATACCCAACACAACTATGTTGTCAGGGTATTATAGCTTTGTGCAGTTCCACAAGTTTCTAACGCCGCGAAATATTAGTCCTAGACCCACCTTTAGGTAAACCTATCATATCTCGACTAGCTGAGTCGATCTAGACATGTGTGTCCGTCCGTCCATTATAATTTGTATACACAATACAGGCCACAGTTATGGGCCAATCTTCACGAAATTTTACATGTAGTATGGGTTCTGGCCAATGAAGACCCCTATTGTGGAAAAGATCGGTTAATATTTAGGGTATGAAATGGACCAATAACTTTATTTTTGCCGGTTTTTCTGATCGCTCTAGACGCCGCAATTATGGCCCAAACACCCCGATTTTTTGCATGACCAGAGAATAAGCATGCAGAGAATAAGCATGCATGTTTTGATAAAGATCGGTTAATATTTAGCGGGTCAAATAGACCCTGACTTCTGTGACAAAATTTGTATTCTATAGCGTATATATTTACTCTTGAAGGACATAGAGCCGAGAAGTTGATAGTACATCCAAAAAGAGTGATTGATACCAATTATATTGTCGTATGTACACCGATGTGGGAGTTATACATAAATATTTACAGGTACTTACGTACTCAGATATTATTTAATAAACACTAAGGGGCAGAAATATAGCACGGATCGCTTTGAAATGTTCCATGAGGTTCCAGTGATGATCAGATAATAATTTTGGCATAAAATGGACCAAAAACTAAAATGTTTGTGTTTTTTCATCTATAGGCCACAATTATAAGCTGAACATCACATCAAAGTAATTAGAAACGCTATACTGAATATTTGTAATATTCGGAAAGTATGTCGGTGTAAGGAAGAGGTGCTGTTGACCTCAAATCGGGTAAGAGGGTGCAAATATCTCGAAATATTACCTAGGCTCGGAAAAAACATCCGAAGAAAGTTAGAGTTCCGTGGGAGTTGTGTAGGGTATCGTATGGTCGGCCCCGTACCCGTTTTTGTTGCGTTGCATCCCAACGAAATGTCTAGAATATGACAATACGTATACATTGGGGATAAACAAATTATTTGCAGATATTGTTCACTATAAGTTTAGATTTTGGCATAGGCCCATTATAAATATACCTTGACATGTTGAAGGTTTTAGCCGCATTTTCCAACAGAAATGGCTATAATTTGTCGATCCAAGTTATTCGTTGGTAACATTTTTCATTAGAAAACTTTCAATATAGTTCCAGATTTAACAAATCCCTTCTAATGCCTTTTAATAGCCTAGACACTTTTCCAACAAAATTAGGTGCCATTTGGCATTTCGGTTTCTTGATGGGTAAAAACTGGGTTAAAACACCCTATGCTATGTACTTATAATGGTCCTGCACCATTATTTCCAACCCATGACTTCTATAAATTGGTATTTATTTTAGTCAGTAAGTAAACAAAATTACCTGCCAAACTATTTACAATGTAGGTCCATTTTTCAAAATTTCACCATATTTTGAAGATTTGATCCTCATTTTTCAAAGGACTGGAATTTCGTATTCGATTTTCTCAGAGGATTAAAAAATATCTGAGCACCACACTGTGGTACAAGGTATTATGTCTTTGTGCATATGTTTGTAACAGGCAAAAGGAATCGAGATAGACCCATGGTTCCTTTTGAGAATATGCATAGAATCACTTTCTGAATCGATTTACGCATGTCCGTCTATCCGTCCGTCCATCTGTCCATGTATTTTTGTGTACAAAGTACAGGTCGCATTTATGATCCGATTTGGATGAAATTTGGCACAGCTCACTTATTTGGCCTAAGGACGAACCCTATTGAAAATCGGTTCACATATAAATATAACTCCCATATATAGTTTCGCCCGATTTAAGGTAAATGGTGCACCAAAGTCCCTGAAAATCATTTGATTTGCACGAATTAAATCTAGAATGACGTGTGCTAAGTTTCGTGAAAATCGTTTCAGATTTAGATATAGCTCCCATATATAGTTTCGCCCGATTTAAGGTAAATGGTATGGCATAGTTCCAATATATCTCCCGAAATCGTTTGATATTTGGATATAGCTACCATATCTATTTTCGTCCGATTTTAAGTAAGTGGTGCACCAAACTCCTCATGTTTGTAATATTGACATGAAATTTTGTACAACGTACAAGGTTGCCCATATTCGACGGACCCACATCGGTTAATGACATACCGCGTTTGAAGCGTCCAAGTCCAAGCAGATTTTTACCATGAACCAATACACGCCACGCGAGCGCTCTGAAATAGTTGAAATATACATTCAACAGAAGAAGTCAATTGTGAAAACTCAACGTGCTTTTAAAACATTAAAAATGTGAGAAGTGCGCCTTCTAAGAACACCATTAAGCGTTTATACGAAAAATTTTCGACTGGTAAGGCTCTTTCTAATCCGAAGAGGCCATATAAAAGTCGACCAAGGCGATCAGCCGAGAATATCGCTGCCGTACGAGCCAGTGTTGAGAGGTCCCCAGTTGGACATGGTTTGGTCCACTTTACAAAGGATTATTCGCATTGATTTGCATTTGTTCCAGTACAAAATTCAATTGACGCAAAGAATGTTGCCTGTGGATAAGCCTCGTCGATTGGAATGGGCCCAAAGAGTCATCGAAATGGCGGAAGATGACGAGCAATTTTGGAACAAAATTATCATGTCCGATGAAGCCCATTTCACATTGAATTGGACCGTAAATAAGCAAAATTGCCATTTTTACGCCACTGAAAATCCTCAGGAGATTCAAGAAGTGTCTCTTCATGACGAAAAAGTCACAGTTTGGTGCGGCGTTAGTGCGAAAACGGTCATTGGGCCGTTTTTTCCAAAATGAAAATGGTCATGCTGTTACCATCAATCAGGAGCGTTATCGCGACCTGATGACCAATTTTGTGATGCCAATTATTCGTCGAAAGCGTATGAGGCAGTTCTGGTTTCAACAAGACGGCGCTCCACCGCACACAAGTCGCATAACAATATGGAAGCTATATCTAAATCTGGACCGATTTTCTCTAAACTTGGCAGACATCACTCTAGGCTCATTTCAGTACGTTATGCCAAATTTCGTGCAAATCGAAAGATATGTAGGGACTTTGGGCACCATTTACATGAAATCGGACGAAACTATATATGGGAGCTATATCTAAATCTGGACCGATTTTTACAAAACTTGGCAGACATCACTCTAGGCTCAATTCAGTACGTTATGCCAAATTTCGTGCAAATCGAAGGATATATAGGGACTTTGGTGCACCATTTACATGAAATCGGACGAAACTATATATGGGAGCTATATCTAAATCTGGACCGATTTTCACGAAACTTGGCAGACATAATTCTAGACCCAAATGATTAGGCTGTACCAAATTTCGTGCAAATCGAAAGATATATAGGGACCGTTTACATTAAATCGGTTAAATATATATATGGAAGCTATATCTACATCTGAACCGATTTTTCCCAATTTCAATAGGGTTCGTCCTTGGGCCGAATAAGTGATCTATGCCAAATTTCATCCAATTCGGATCATAAATGCGACCTGTACTTTGTTTACAATTTAACATGCACAGACAGAAAGACGGACAGACGGGCATGCATAAATCGACTTAGAAAGTGATTCTATGCATATTCTCAAAAGGAACCATGTGTCTATCTCGTTTCCTTTTGCCTGTTACAAACATATGCAGAAAGACATAATACCCTGTACCACAGTGTGGTGAAGGGTATAAACATGGGTCCGTCGAATATGGGCAACCCTGCACAAAAATGAGCATTTTGATATTTTTGATATTTGCTTTAAACCGATTTACATAATTTTGTGCCACTGTAACAAACGAATGGCATGTTTATGGATTGATCTAAGTCGATTCACATTTAGATAAAGGTGACATATTTTAATTCATCAAATTTCATGTTAATGGCCCTTCTGTTAGGATGCATTCGTTTAATATACCCATAGTGGTGAAGGGTATCATATAGTCAGCCCCGTCCGACTTTACTACTTTCTTTACTGGTTTATAATGTCTATGTTGTACCATAACCACCTCAATGCGAAGGGTATAAAAAGTTCGGCCCGGTCGACTTGAATGTATTTCGCACTTATTTCTATTTATTTTTTGTGCAAAAATCTACATTTAATTATTGTAATGGCAAGAATGAAACCTTGAAATTCTCAATGAAGACCAATGAAAACTTGATATTGAGCATGATAAAGAATATACCTCTTAAAATAAATTAACATCACATTACGCTTTATATTATTTTACACAATGACATATTTAATTTGTCCATCCATTGATTAACACTTTTTTAACCTTTGCTTGGAAATTGTCAATAGAACGTCAATGCCTCCACCAACAATAGCAATAAAAACCTATATTTTATTTATCTCAAAATTCCTAATCAGACCGGAATTATGTGAAGATTCAAATAAATCGTGAATATCAAACAAAATTATTATAGTATCAAATCGTATAACTTAACTGCCATTTAAATGCCATTGTTTATGGTGGTGTAAACAAAAATGATACGGAGCATCTATACAAAAAAACAAAACGAAATAACGTTTAATACTATTTTATGGTCAACATCTTCATAGCCCGTCATTATTATCCATACATATGTATTAGCAAAACGTTGTTTGTTTGCAGTGGTGATGATGATGACCAAACCAATAACTGAGATTGACTAGACCGAAATACACACACATTCACATTTTAACAAAGTCACTCAACAACCGACCACAACAAAAAATAATTTATTTGTTTATCATTCACATTTGTTTGTGGTTGTTTTCGGTCATTCGCTGCCATCGATGGACGCGAGGCGGTTTTACCTATAATTATTATTAACATATTTTTTATTGGTATTCTTGTTGTTGTTTCGTTTGTTAAATTGTATGTTAATGATATTTTGTTTGAAAGCCCAAAAACACACATACACACACAATGAAACAAATTATAAATCTTTGTAACACTTTTA
Organism: Musca vetustissima; assembly: GCF_032173495.1. Taxonomy (NCBI): domain Eukaryota; kingdom Metazoa; phylum Arthropoda; class Insecta; order Diptera; family Muscidae; genus Musca; species Musca vetustissima. Next base: position 21,132 of record NW_026874054.1, on the reverse strand, counting down.
AATAAACATTAATCAATAAAATGCAAAATTAACTTCACAGTTGTATGTATACACATAAATATATCGAACACATGGGACAATCGATTAGTGGCAGGTATTTTTTTTTTAAGGTAATTATAATGACGTAAAGTAACTTAAAACAATTGTGAAATATTTCCACATAAATTTGAGTATAAACTACAAAATAAGGGCATTTGGTAAAAGACATTAATATAAGTCTTCCATAGATAGGTTCTACAGTACTTAAGAAATAAATAATTAATAAAACCAGTAATAAAAGTAGTAAAGTCGGACGGGGCCGACTATATAATACTCTTCATCACTTTGGGTATATGAATCTTAACAGATGTCGCATTTTTGAAGGTCCAGTAAAATGAAATTGAATCCATAAACATGCCATTTTGCAACCTATACTACATTTTTCATTTGGTCAGATATAGAGTTGCTTCTTACAATGGGACAAAATTATGTAAATCAATTTAAAGCATATATCAGTCGGATACCCGTTGAGTATTTGGATACATATCTGATAAACATGAGGAGTTTGGTGCACCATTTACTTAAAATAGGACGAAAATATTTATAAAAGCTATATCGAAATCTAAGCCGATTTCATCGAAACTTGTCACAGAATATTGGCCACATTTTGAAGAAATATGGTAGCCCTATCCATATTTGAACCGATTTCAATAAAACTTTCCACATGCTAGGTTATATTAGCTATATACCATTGGGTCTTTGGTGCACATTTTACTTAAAATCTGACGAATCTATATTTAGGAACTATATCTAAATCTGAACTAATTTCAACAAAACTTGCCACACGTTATCTCATAATAACTTCTATAAGTTGTGCAAAATTTTGTGCCAATCGGACCCACCTGGGGAATTCGGTGCAGCATTTATATCTAACTTATAGGTTATACTAAGTTCATTACGAAAGATATATAGGTTCTCTGGTGCACTATTTACCTAAAATCGGACGAAAATATATATTGGAGCTATATCTAAATATTAGCCGATTTTCACGAAACTTAACACACATCATTGTAGACTTTATTCAGTACGCTGTACCAAATTTCGTGGAAATCGAAATATATATAGGGACTTTGGTACACTATTTTCCTTAAATCGGACGAAAATATATATGGAAGCTACATCTAGATCTAAACCGATATTCAGGAAACTTAACACACATCATTCTAGACCAAATTCATTATGCTGTGCCAAATTTCGTGCAAATCGAAAGATATATAGGGACTCTGGTGCACCATTTACCTAAAATCGGACGAAAATATATATGGGAGCTATATCTAAATCGAAACCGATTTTCACGAAACTTAACACATATCATTCTATTTCATGCAAATCGAAAGATATTTAAGGACATTGTTGTACCATTTAACTTAAATCGGAAGAAAATATATATGGGAGCTTTAAACTTAACACACATCATTCTAGGCTCAATTCAGTACGTTGTGCCAAATCTTGTGCAAATCGAAAGATATTTAGGGACTTCGGTACACCATTTACTTTAAATCGGACGAAAATATATATGGGCGCTATATCTAAATCTGAACCGATTTTTCCCAATTTCAATAGGGTTCGTCCTTGGGGCAAATAAGTTACGTATGCCATATTTCGTCCAATTCGGATAATAAATGCGACCTGTACTTTGTTTACAATTTAACATGGACAGACAGACGGACGGACATGTATAAATCGACTCAGAAAGTGATTCTATGCATTTTCTCAAAAGGAACCATGTGTCTAACTCGTTTCCTTTTGCCTGTTACAAACATATGCACAAAGACATAATACCCTGTACCACAGTGTGGTGAAGGGCATAAAGAAGAAGGACCTAAATATGTACTTTAAAGGGGGAAATACATAAGAGGACTTCAGGCTTGGCATGTTATGTTGTTTTTATACCCTTCACCACTCCGTCCGTCCGTCCATGTACTTTTGTGAAACGGTGCACCAAACTACAAAGTTTTGTACGATTGAGACAAAAGTTTGCACAGCGTACTGAATTAAGTTCAGATTGATGCATGCCAAGTTTTTTTTTAATCTGTTCAGATTTAGACTTAGCTCCCATATATAGCTTCGTCCGATTTTTTTTTTTTTTTTAATTTTGACTCACGTAAAGTTTTGTCTAAATCTGTGCAGATTTAGATATAGCTCCCATATCTATTTCATCTTATCAGATGTAAATGTTGCACCAAACTCCCAATATTTGTCATTTAAGGAACAATTTTGCACAGAGTACTAAATTAGGTGCCCTATTGATGTAGGAGACGTTTTGTGGGAATTGAGATGCCTTCTTCCTCAATATGTTGATTTAGAACCGGATTTACAGGCAAAAATTTCGTCCATAACTGTATAATGATTTACTAAAGGTCTTGGGGCCACACAAAGCTATAATATCCTGACAACATAGTTGTGTGGGGTATAAGACTTAGCATTTTTAAAACATTCACACAGTTAATTTCGTCCGATTCCATTTCAATAGATCTCCAAAGATGATATGCCTATTATATCTACATGATATTCTCTTGTATGTACCCAAAGTACTGAAGACTATCATATAGCCCCGTTCGACTTTTAAACTTACCTTGCTGGTTTTTATTGTAAAAGGATAAAGGAGAACGGCAATCAAAATCAAGTTGGGTCTAATATTCTTTTTTAAATTGACATTTCAAACAAAGCCAACCTAACCGGTCATGCCAGAATTCTCAAATGTGTTTCCCCCGTAATTAGTTTACCAACCAAGCACCCGCAATGTCACTTCAAGTGTTCCACCCCCACCCCCCCCCCTTAATACGTAAAATGGTACGGGACTTTAATATGTGGACTATGTCAAAATACGGACCTACATTGAAAATTTTCTGCAAAAAAGTGTGTACCCAACAAGAAATCGGAATGACATATTATAGATTTTCGATTAGATATCCAGGACCACAAAAATGCCAATTCAGCCTCTTCCGTTGCAAAATGCGCCTGAAATAAAATACCTAAAATGGGCGGTAGCATAATATGGGGACTATGTTAAAGTATGGGCCTAGATTAAACATTGTTCATAATTACAGCCATTTCTACAACAGTCACTACCATTGGAAAATGCTGCCGGGACCATTGAAATACCTAAAATATGTCGGAAACATTATATGGGAACCAAAATATGGAACCAAATTTAAAACGTCTACATAAAAAACTTGTGTCCTCTAGAGAACGAAACGACTAATTTAGTCATTAAATTTAGAAAATCCATGTGTCGAAAATGGGACAGGAAATGTTTAAAAAGGAGAGGGGTTTTTATTAAGTAGCTATGTTTCACGGCTTCTTACATCATCTTCGGTTTGAAAAACCCAAAAATGAGACGGTGCCGTTTATGAAGGCTATATCCAAATTTCTTAAAATTAATTCCAATTTTTCTCTGAGTGTAAATTAAACATTTCTACAATAACAACACACAAAAAAATTAGTCACGTGATGTGACACCACATACCAGCAGCATAGTCACAACAATAGCAACAGAGATAAACCAACCAACAACAAAACACCACCTGTTTTCATTGTTTTAAACATCTTCATTGTTTTTTTTATATAAAAATAGATTTAATAAATGGAAATTTTATTATAACCAAATTCCAACACCATATATATTGCACATAATGACAGTAGTCATGGCATATTATTAGTTGGTTTGTTTTTATTATAAAACAAAAAAAAACAAATATGTTTTATAATAAATAATATTCACGTTAGGTGTGTTATTTTTTGTTTTTCATCCACTGACCTTACCCTTCATTTGGGTTTTGTTTTGTTTTTTTACTTTTCAAACATTTCATGAAGAAGCACCGCCATTTGGAAAGGCGGAAGATATTGATTTCTAGTTTATTTAAAATTTATTTCGTTGACGTGTTGATAAATCATTAGAATTGCTAAATAAACACTATAGTTGATTAATAAGTCAACTATGGATTAACATCAACAGATATTTTGAATTTTTTATAAAGATGTTTACATATGTGTATATGTATTATAAAGATATATGTGTTAATAGAAATAAAGTGAACACTGGCTGCATAAGTTATGAATATGGAATTTGTTATTTCAATTTAAAGAAGTTTAAAGTTGAAAGATCACACTTGAGAAAGAAAATCGAACAACCATGAATGTGTTGATATTTTATATACCCTTCACCACACTGTGGTACAGGGTATTATGTATTTGTGCATATGTTTGTAACAGGCAAAAGGAAACGAGATAGACACATGGTTCCCTTGCATAGAATCACTTTCTGAGTCGATTTATGCATGTCCGTCCGTCTGTTGATGTTAAATTGTAAACAAAGTACAGGTCGCATTTATAATCCGATTTGGATGAAATATGGCATAGCTCAATTATTTGGCACAGGGAAGAACTCTATTGAAATTGGGAAAAATCGGTTCAGATTTAGATATAGCTCCCATATATATTCGTCCGATTGAAGGTAAATGGTGTAACAAAGTATCTATATATGTTCCGATTTGCACGAAATTTGGTATATCCTACTGAATTAGGTCTAAAAAGATGTGTGCTAAGTTTCGTGAAAATCGGTTCAGATTTAGATATAGCTCCCATATTTAGTTTCGCCCGATTTTACGTAAATGGTGTACCAAAGTCCCTATATATCTTTCGATTTGCACGAAATTTGGTATAGCCTACTAAATTCGGTCTAGAATGATGTGTGCTAAGTTTCGTGAAAATCGGTTCAGATTTAGATATAGCTCCCATATATATTTTCGCCCGATTTTAGGTGAATGTTGGTGCACCATTCACCTAAAATCCCTGAAAATCATTTGATTTACACCAATTTTAGCATAGCGTATTGAATTAAGTCTAGAATGACGTGAGCTAAGTTTCGTGAAAATCGATATAGCTCCCATATATAGTTTCACCCGATTTTAGGTAAATGGTGACCCAAAATCCCTGCAAATCTTTTGATTGGCACGAATTTTGGTATAGCGTACTAAATTAAGTCTAGAATGATGTGTTCTAAGTTTCGTGAAAATCGGTTCAGATTTATATATAGCTTCGCCCGATTTTAGGTAAATGGTGCACCAAAGTCCCTGCAAATCTTTTGATTTGCACTAATTTTGGTATAGCGTACTAAATTAAGCCTAGAATAATGTAAGCAAAGTTTCGTGAAAATCGGTTCAGATTTAGATATAGCTCCCATATATATTTTCGTCCGATTTAAAGTAATTGATGCACCAAAATCCCTATATATCTTTCGATTTGCACGAAATTTGGTATAGCGTACTGATCTAAGTCTGGTATGATGTATATAGAAGGTGTACCTATATATATTTTCGTCCGATTTTAAGTTAATGGTGCACTAAAGATCCATAGCTAGGCCGATTGACACAACGTATTGAAGTTAATATAAATTAATCTCTGGCAATTTTGCTTGAAATCGGTTCAGATCGATTTACAGAAATCTGCCCCGCTGTGCGCACACGACTCTAAACTTGCCCAAATGAAATTAGCTTCGTTGAATTTCATGTCAAAATTCCTTTTAAAAGGCGACGTCTTTTCGGATAAATATTTATGGTCATCAGAGAGTAGAATAGCTATTGCAAACAATTTGTTCATGTTTTCGGTAAGATTCAGGTCCTATCAGACATTTCCGTCCGAAGTGGATATAATTCAATGTTGCTCAAAACATAAAACAGAGAAGACAGATATCAAGTATCTAATCAGGGTAACTGGTTCAGTGGTTGGGTTTGACTGTATATGCATAACCCACATCAAAATGTCTTATGGGTTATGCACCCTTCATTAGAGTGAAGAATATACCTCGACATATTCACCGGAGACCCTATAAGGATTATAAATTCTTGATCACAATATGTGTCTTTATTGATTCATACATGTACGTATGATAATTTTGATCTCATCCAAACTTTTCCCATGTTATTATTTATTCCAAACTTAGTTCAAATTCGAAGTTGGGGAATATTGGTCCACTCCTTCTGGTACCTCCCACACAGGGGCTAGGCCTAAATGCGGCCTATAATTCATTATCGAACCTTACGATATCCTCCGCAGGTGAAAAGATTACAACAGAGTCTTAGAACCAAACCCAAAACGCGGAATAAATAATATAACTATTTTAATATACCAAAGGGTGTTATATGGGGACTACCCCAAAAAAGGGGTAGAATATTATTCCTTTTTGGTAGAGAGATTTGTTACCATATACGACTACAAAATGCCAAATTGCAGCGAATTTGGTTGAAAAGCGCGCTCAATAATCCCAATATACCGAAAATTGTAGATAGCCTTAAATGAGGGCTATCCGAACAAATGGACCTATATTCATAATTTTATTGTAGAGAAATTTGGTACCTATTAAGAACTCAAAATACTAAATTAAAGCCAATTCGGTGGAAAAATACGATCAAAACGCCCAAAATACTGAAATTTAGGAGGTACCGTTATATGGGGGATACCAGAAAATAATTTTGTTGTGGAGACATTTAATACCCACCAAGAACCCAATGTACTAAATTTCAGCGAATTCGAAAAATCCGCTCAAGAACCCTAAAAATACCAAATATCCCATCTTCAAACTTGACAAAAGACAAACCTATGCGAAATTTCAGCACCCTATCTCAATTCCTTCAGAAGATATCGTGATTAAAACAAACCGACGGACGGACGGACGGACATGGTTCGATCGTCGTAGAATTTTGCCCTGATCAATAATATATTTACTTTATAGGATCGGAAATGAATATTTCGATGAGTTACGAAACGTATGATAAGACCAGTAAGGAAAGTCGGACGGGGCCGACTATATGATACCCTTCACAACTATGAGTATATTAAACAGCTGATGATATTTATCTAAATGTGAATCTACCTAGATCTATCCATAAACATATCATTCGTTTGTTACAATGGGACAAAAAAAATATGTAGATCGACTTCAAACCTAAATAGGTCATCCGTTGGACTATGCCTGTACTTCTAGAAAACGCAACAATTCTATGCTCAATTTTGTACGTTGTGCAAAATTTGATGTCACTCTAACTAACATGAGGAGTTTGATGCCCAATTTACTTAAAATCGGGCTAATATATATGGAAGCTATATCCAAATATGAAGCGATTTCAACGAAACTTGCCACAGGTTAGGTTATACTAATTTTAGTAGGTTTTGTTCCTACCAGCCTATTGGTTCCTTGGTGCGTCAATTACTTAAAATCAATCTATAATAAAAGGGAGCTATATCTAAATTTCAACCGATTTTCACGAAACTTGGCACCCATCATTCTAGACCAAATTTACATTAAATCGGACGAATATATACGGGAGCTATATCTAAACCTTGACCGATTTTCACGAAATTTGACCGATATCACTCTATGCTCAATTCAGTACGTTATGCCAAGTTTGATGCAAATCGAAAGATATATAGGGACTTTGGTGCACCATTTACATGAAATCGGACGAAACTATATATATGTAGGGGAGAGGGGGGCACCTTTGAACGTGGGGCACCTTTGAACAGCGCTCATAAAATCTTGGTTTAATATTTTTCCGACCCGCAACCACATTTTTGTATATGACAATCTTGTTCTCTATATGCGTAAACCACTTTGGCTTGCTTTTCCAGTTGTCGAAAAATTGTTCATGGGTGACCATGTTTTCTCAGTGTCATTGTAAAATTTTATTCATTTGGTTGTAAGGGCGCAGGAAGAATTCTGTGATAGTTTTCTTTCGTCAAACAAATTTTTTGCATTCCAACAACCATTTCAAACATAACTAATGTAATTTCTTTCATATATATTTATTACAAAAAAAGTTATTTTAAATTTATGTAAAATGCCATGGGTGGGGCACCTTTGAACATGCCCATTAAACTCGAGTAAAAAAATGAGTTTTTAACTTTTGGCTTCGATTTCTCAAAATTTCAAATGGGCTAATAAGATTACGAAATTAACTGTATTTTTCACCATATTAATTTGTATTTTTAAGTCATTTTATGTTTTAATAATTTTGGATCTAAATTTTTTAAATTTTGAACATTTTTTATATATTTTTTAATGAATTAATGCATTTCTGATATGTATGAATAAAATACATACATATTTGAACATAAACACTGTAAAAAACCATGTCGTTCGAAAATGCCAACCCCTGTTCAAAGGTGCCCCCCTGGGGGGGCAGTTTTGAACACTTTGAGTTCGTCCATTAAAACAGTAATAAAATATATTTATCAAGCTTATAGTATGTCATATGTATATTCATTTTAAAGGTTACATATGTACCTATTAGTTAAAATTTATAAGAAACCAAAAATGACAAAATAAAAAAAAATTATAAGGCTTGAAAGCAAAAAGTGTTCAAAGGTGCCCCCCTCTCCCCTATATATATATCTAAATCTGGACCGATTTTCTCGAAACTTGGCATGCATCACTCTAGGCTCAATTGAGTACGTTATGCCAAATTTCGTGCAAATCGAAAGATATATAGGGACTTTGGTGCACAATTTACCTTAAATCGGACGAAACTATATATGGGAGCTATATCTAAATATGGACCGATTTTCACGAAACTTGGCAGACATCATTCTAGGCTCAATTCAGTACGTTATACTAAAGAAGACAGATATCAAGTATCTAATCAGGGTAACTGGTTCAGTGGTTGGGTTTGACTGTATATGCATAACCCACATCAAAATGTCTTATGGGTTATGCACCCTTCATTAGAGTGAAGAATATACCTCGACATATTCACCGGAGACCCTATAAGGATTATAAATTCTTGATCACAATATGTGTCTTTATTGATTCATACATGTACGTATGATAATTTTGATCTCATCCAAACTTTTCCCATGTTATTATTTATTCCAAACTTAGTTCAAATTCGAAGTTGGGGAATATTGGTCCACTCCTTCTGGTACCTCCCACACAGGGGCTAGGCCTAAATGCGGCCTATAATTCATTATCGAACCTTACGATATCCTCCGCAGGTGAAAAGATTACAACAGAGTCTTAGAACCAAACCCAAAACGCGGAATAAATAATATAACTATTTTAATATACCAAAGGGTGTTATATGGGGACTACCCCAAAAAAGGGGTAGAATATTATTCCTTTTTGGTAGAGAGATTTGTTACCATATACGACTACAAAATGCCAAATTGCAGCGAATTTGGTTGAAAAGCGCGCTCAATAATCCCAATATACCGAAAATTGTAGATAGCCTTAAATGAGGGCTATCCGAACAAATGGACCTATATTCATAATTTTATTGTAGAGAAATTTGGTACCTATTAAGAACTCAAAATACTAAATTAAAGCCAATTCGGTGGAAAAATACGATCAAAACGCCCAAAATACTGAAATTTAGGAGGTACCGTTATATGGGGGATACCAGAAAATAATTTTGTTGTGGAGACATTTAATACCCACCAAGAACCCAATGTACTAAATTTCAGCGAATTCGAAAAATCCGCTCAAGAACCCTAAAAATACCAAATATCCCATCTTCAAACTTGACAAAAGACAAACCTATGCGAAATTTCAGCACCCTATCTCAATTCCTTCAGAAGATATCGTGATTAAAACAAACCGACGGACGGACGGACGGACATGGTTCGATCGTCGTAGAATTTTGCCCTGATCAATAATATATTTACTTTATAGGATCGGAAATGAATATTTCGATGAGTTACGAAACGTATGATAAGACCAGTAAGGAAAGTCGGACGGGGCCGACTATATGATACCCTTCACAACTATGAGTATATTAAACAGCTGATGATATTTATCTAAATGTGAATCTACCTAGATCTATCCATAAACATATCATTCGTTTGTTACAATGGGACAAAAAAAATATGTAGATCGACTTCAAACCTAAATAGGTCATCCGTTGGACTATGCCTGTACTTCTAGAAAACGCAACAATTCTATGCTCAATTTTGTACGTTGTGCAAAATTTGATGTCACTCTAACTAACATGAGGAGTTTGATGCCCAATTTACTTAAAATCGGGCTAATATATATGGAAGCTATATCCAAATATGAAGCGATTTCAACGAAACTTGCCACAGGTTAGGTTATACTAATTTTAGTAGGTTTTGTTCCTACCAGCCTATTGGTTCCTTGGTGCGTCAATTACTTAAAATCAATCTATAATAAAAGGGAGCTATATCTAAATTTCAACCGATTTTCACGAAACTTGGCACCCATCATTCTAGACCAAATTTACATTAAATCGGACGAATATATACGGGAGCTATATCTAAACCTTGACCGATTTTCACGAAATTTGACCGATATCACTCTATGCTCAATTCAGTACGTTATGCCAAGTTTGATGCAAATCGAAAGATATATAGGGACTTTGGTGCACCATTTACATGAAATCGGACGAAACTATATATATGTAGGGGAGAGGGGGGCACCTTTGAACGTGGGGCACCTTTGAACAGCGCTCATAAAATCTTGGTTTAATATTTTTCCGACCCGCAACCACATTTTTGTATATGACAATCTTGTTCTCTATATGCGTAAACCACTTTGGCTTGCTTTTCCAGTTGTCGAAAAATTGTTCATGGGTGACCATGTTTTCTCAGTGTCATTGTAAAATTTTATTCATTTGGTTGTAAGGGCGCAGGAAGAATTCTGTGATAGTTTTCTTTCGTCAAACAAATTTTTTGCATTCCAACAACCATTTCAAACATAACTAATGTAATTTCTTTCATATATATTTATTACAAAAAAAGTTATTTTAAATTTATGTAAAATGCCATGGGTGGGGCACCTTTGAACATGCCCATTAAACTCGAGTAAAAAAATGAGTTTTTAACTTTTGGCTTCGATTTCTCAAAATTTCAAATGGGCTAATAAGATTACGAAATTAACTGTATTTTTCACCATATTAATTTGTATTTTTAAGTCATTTTATGTTTTAATAATTTTGGATCTAAATTTTTTAAATTTTGAACATTTTTTATATATTTTTTAATGAATTAATGCATTTCTGATATGTATGAATAAAATACATACATATTTGAACATAAACACTGTAAAAAACCATGTCGTTCGAAAATGCCAACCCCTGTTCAAAGGTGCCCCCCTGGGGGGGCAGTTTTGAACACTTTGAGTTCGTCCATTAAAACAGTAATAAAATATATTTATCAAGCTTATAGTATGTCATATGTATATTCATTTTAAAGGTTACATATGTACCTATTAGTTAAAATTTATAAGAAACCAAAAATGACAAAATAAAAAAAAATTATAAGGCTTGAAAGCAAAAAGTGTTCAAAGGTGCCCCCCTCTCCCCTATATATATATCTAAATCTGGACCGATTTTCTCGAAACTTGGCATGCATCACTCTAGGCTCAATTGAGTACGTTATGCCAAATTTCGTGCAAATCGAAAGATATATAGGGACTTTGGTGCACAATTTACCTTAAATCGGACGAAAATATATATGGGAGCTATATCTAAATATGGACCGATTTTCACGAAACTTGGCAGACATCATTCTAGGCTCAATTCAGTACGTTATACTAAATTTCGTGCAAATCGACATATATATAGGGTCTTTGGTGCAAAATTTACCTTAAATCGAACGAAAATATATATGGGACCTATATCTACATCTTTTTCCAATTTCAATAGGGTTCGTCCATGGGCCAATCAAATGAGCTGTGCCAAATTTCATCCAAATCGGATTATAAATGCGACGTGTACTTTGTTTACAATTTAACACCAACAGATGGACGGACGGACATGCATAAATCGACTCAGAAAGTGATTCTATGCATATTCCCAAAGGGAGCTATGGGTCTATCTCGTTTCATTTTGCCTGTTACAAACATATGCACAAAGACATAATACCCTATACCACAGTGTGGTGAAGGGTATAATTAATATACCCTCCATACTAACGTGTAGGATAATTTGTTCATTAGCAGACACTTTTGGCATGACATAAAACTAGGGTTTTCTAGAAAGGACAATGGTTTTCTAATTATTCGATTGCATTTTGCAGTTATTAAAGAATATCAACGTCCTGATTTATTTTATTTAAAATAGCCTATTGCCCCATAATACCTTATATAATAAAATGATTTACATCATCGTAAAATGGTAACCAGTGTTAAACAAATGACTTCAAATTATTGACCTCTGCTTAACCCTTTCAGTGTCAACAAAAAATTTTGTCGGAATAAAAAATCTAAAATTTTGTATTTAAAATCATATAAAAGAACATAGTTTAGAAAAATTGCAATTGCCATTTTAATCCTCGGCCAGTTTCGTCTATCTTTAAGCAAAAACATCAATAGTAGCGGTACATAGGATAACCGAAAAATTGCCAAAAAAAGGGAGTACTTTTAAATGTCGAATATATTCGACAAAAACACTGAAAGGGTTAATTTCCTCAGCAACTGCTTATCGCTCAGTTGGCCATAATTATGCCACAGCCTCATCAAGATATCAATAGATTAAACATTTTAAACATTGAACATTTAATGTTTTAAGGCAATCTTTTAATGAGTGTGAGCAAGCTTAAACGTACATACACATGTTTATATGTAAGTTTATGCAGTCGTTTCTGTGTCCCTACTTATTGTGGGCTATAATTTAAATATAATTAACAAGAAAAACTTAATTGAACAAATATTTACGTTTTTATACACGTTTTTTTACTTCGTTTTTATTATTACAATCATTATTGTATTGATGGCGATGACGATGATGAATTGCTCTTTAATTATTTATTGCACGGCAGAGATGGAATAACAACTTTGACAACAAGATAATGTAAAGTGTTCATCAGTTACTTTGGTGACAAATGAATACGTACATATATTATTTAATTATCAACGACGGATTGTAAGATAAGATAATTGTGATTTTTTTTTTTTGTTTTTTTTTTTTTTTTTTTTTGATGGCTTGATCTGTGATTAATGATTTCAGGCGTTTTAATTGGATTTAAAAGGTTGAAATTATCATTTTAGTGACCCATAAAAATCCATAAATCCAACAATTTTAGTTAATTATGAAAACTAAAATATCGATTATTTAATACCGAGTTTGAAACACCTCCAAATAATTGTCGGAGACCACATTATGTATGTATATATATATATTTTATACCCTTCACCACACTGTGGTACAGGGTATTATGTCTTTGTGCATATGTTTGTAACAGGCAAAAATAATCGAGATAGACCCATGGTTTTTTGAGAATATGCATAGAATCACTTTCTGAGTCGATTTATGCATGTCCGTCCATCCGTCCGTCTGTCCGTCTGTCCATGTTAAATTGTAAACAACGTACAGGTCGCATTTATGATCCGAATTGGATGAAATTTGGCACAGCTCATTTGTTTGACCCTATTGAAATTGGGAAAAATCGGTCCAGATTTAGATATAGCTCCCATATATATTTTCGTCCGATTTTAGGTAAATGGGGTACCAAAGTCGCTATATGTCTTTCGATTTGCACGAAATTTGGTATAGCCTACTGAAATAGGTCTAGAATGGCTTGTGCTAAGTTTCGTGAAAATCGGTTCAGATTTAGATATAGCTCCTATATATAGTTTCGCCCGATTTTAGGTAAATGGTGTACCAAAGTCCCTATATACCTTTCGATTTGCACGAAATTTGGTATAGCCTACTCAATTAGGTCTAGAATGATGTGTGCTAAGTTTCGTGAAAATCGGTTCAGATTTAGATATAGCTCCCATATATAGTTTCGCCCGATTTTAGATAAATGGTGTACCAAAGTCCCTATATACCTTTCGATTTGCACGAAATTTGGTATAGCCTACTCAATTAGGTCTAGAATGATGTGTGCTAAGTTTCGTGAAAATCGGTTCAGATTTAGATATAGCTCCCATATATAGTTTCGCCCGATTTTAGGTAAATGATGCACCAAAGTCCCTGAAAATCATTCTATTTGCACGAATTTCGGCATAGCGTATTGTATTAAGTCTAGAATGATGTGATGCACCAAAGTCCCTATATATTCTTCGATATTTGTCCTAGAGTTCTGAAATATGTCTTGAAATATGTGTGTTAAATTTCGTAAAAATCAGTTCAGATTTAGATAAATTTTTAGGTAAATGGTGCACCAAAGTCTCTGAAAATCATTCGATTTGCACGAAATTTGGCATAGCGTACTGAATTAAGTCTAAAAAGATGTGTGCTAAGTTTCTCGAAAATCGGTTCAGATTTAGATATAGCTCCCACATATATTTTCGTACGATTTGATGTAAATGGTGCACCAAAGTCCCTATATATCCTTCGATTTGCACGAAATTTGGATTTATAAGTAAATGAAGAATTCAAAATGTGGCCGAATGCACAAAACGTACTGAAATAAGTGTAAAATAACATGGGACAAGTTTCGATGAAATCGGTGTAGATTTCGATATTTTGGTTTAAATTTATTCGCATAATTTTGTCCCATTGTAAGAAGCAACTTTATATCTGACCAAAATTTAGTATAGGTTGCAGAATGACTTGTTTAATTTCATGTTAATGGTCCTTCAAAAATGCGACGTCTGTTAGGATTCCATCTGTTGAATATACCCAAAGTGGTGAAGGGTATCATATAGTCGGTCCCGTCTGACTTTACTGCTTTCCTTACTGTTTTTTTTTTTTTTTTTTTTTTTTTTTTGATTAGGATAAAATACGATAGTCAATATTTGAGATTTGTGATTTTTGCACATACATTAGCAGCATTAACTGATCGTGGGTGAAAAATTCAGAATATTTTTAAAATAGGTCAATGGTTTGATATATTACTCTTTAGCCCATTTTCGGTACGTGGAAGATCCTAATCGAATCCATATTAGTTTTCTCATAAAATAAAAAAAAATCAGAGATCTAACATGAGATAGCCTCATATTAAAACCTCGAGCGTTTCTAAGTAGATGTACCAGAAAAAGTGGACCGAACTTTTGTACAAATATTGCAATGTGAAAATATTGGCGGACGGTGTTAATAACAGTTCGGTAGAAAATAGCCGCAAGTTATCACAGTATTATTCTGCTAATTTTTAGTATAATGTATTTTGATTCTTGTCTTCTATATTCTTTGTCGAATTTATAATTTTTAATTTTAGCTGGCATTTAGTATTAAACCCAAACTCAAACAAGAAATCTGAACAGCTTATAGCCTTCCTGTGTCTAGAACAAGTCCCAAACCTATTAAATTCAAATAAAATTATAGATTTTTTAATTATGTACATATTTTAAATATATATAAAAATGTGTTTGAGATTATTTAATTCGTCGTCTAGTCTTCTTCAGAAATAAACACATTAAAATCCCAAAATGATTGTCTAAAATCAACTACCACATTTTACTACAATAATACACCTATTTAACATTTGAATAGCAGTTTATGGCAGACAGTATGTCTGCTATAATAACATTATTATATCCTTTGTGTGAGATGACCTAAAAAATCGTACCTATTGTTTTGCAAATTTTTGATTTTAATAGATTTTTTTTTAATGTTCTTGAGAACTAATACTTTATTAGAATTTTATGGACAATTTCTACTTGGCAACATTGAAAATAATTTGGAAACAAGTTTTTGTTTATTAAAAGTAGATTTTCAAGTTTTGAAATGGAATATTTAGATAATTTGTGTATCTCTCATCACAATATACCAACAGATTTGAATATAACACATTTATGGCAAAATCTATAAACATAATTTCGGGGAATTACTTAGGAAACTAATCTGTACAACAGCAGGGTTTTTATGAAATGCTTTAATTAATTGGAGCCACAAATTATGTGTATTAAGTATGAAGGACAGCCAAAGAGAATTAGTCTGTCTACAGAACATATAGATTTAAGAAAACAGAATTCTTTCAATTTAATAAGCCACACCCTCCACCAGTATGCGGTGTTTATATTAAATTTGTAATTCTATTATGCACACCTTGAAATATTTAACAAACACCTGATACAGTATACAAGCAGGATCAGAATCAAATCCCATATCCAATTGTCTGCTGAAATAACGGCAGAATTCAAAATATTTAATTCAAATTTTGCATATACATTGCGACTACTCCATTTTCACCATTGCATTCCCGGTTTTTAGAGATTCTCTCTCTCTCATCATTGCAGAAGATTTTCAATATATGTCCATATTTTCACATTGCCCCAATATAAAATTACCGCCCCTGGTAATTTATTTTCTTACCAAAGTGGTTCTAAAGATCTTGGCCGATTACATTTATAAAATCGGAAAGAATCGGATTAGGATAAAATAAATAAAATATGATAACAAAAAGGCCTTTTTCGACAGCGGTCATGATTTCCGAACGTACCAATCCAAGAATTCCAACGGCATTTGAAAGAGTACATCGCACAAAAAGTAACAAAATGGAGGACCTTTTAAGTTTGATTTTTGGAAAATTCCCTATTTTTTGAACACATATCAAATTAGAAAATAGGAAAGATCTTGGCCGATTACATTTATCCTAATTCATACGACATATATGAATGTACAAGAAAACTTTCTAAAAATTGGAAGGAGTAGGATTATACATTTTTGAGTAATCGCGCCCGCTATTCGTAAACATCCTACTTCGACAAAAAAACGCGTTTGAAGTTTGATGATGACCTAATAAATCGGTTATAACTTCAAGAGTTATTGAGATTTTCTCTTGAAATTTTGAAGGGACATTCATGAATTCAACAAGATTAAATTTTCTGAAACCGAGAACCGAGGCCACTATTTATACCCTTAACTATTAACTATTTATACCCTTCACTACACTGTGGTACGGGGTATTATGTCTTTGTGCATATGTTTGTAACAGGCAAAAGGAATCGAGATAGACCCATTGCTCCTTTTTAGAATATGCATAGAATCACTTTCTGAGTCGATTTATGCATGTCCGTCCGTCTGTCCGTCCATGTTAAATTGTAAACAAAGTACAGGTCGCATTTATGGTCCGAAATGGATGAACTTTGGTATAGGTCACTTATTCGGCCCAAGGACGAACCCTATTGAAAATGGGAAAAATCGGTTCAGATTTAGATATAGCTCCCATATATATTTTAGTCCGATTTAATGTAAATAGTGCAATAAAGTCCCTGGAAATCTTTTGATGTGCACAAAATTTGGCACAGAGTTATGAATAAGATCGAGAATGATGTCTGCCAAGTTTCAGGAAAATCGGTTCAGATTTAGTTATAGCTCCCATCAGCAACGTACACAGGATTTCATTTCGGGGGGAGCCCGGTAGTACAAAATGGAAAAATTCGCTGTTGCAAACATAAATTTACTGTGAAAAAATTGGCGCACCAAAGACCCTATATATCTTTCGATTTGCACGAATTTTGGTATAGGGTACTGAATTAAGTGTAGAATGATGTTGCTAAGCTTCGTGAAAAGATCCATAGCTAGGCCGATGGACACAACGTACTGATGTTATATAAATTAGTCTCTGGCAAGTTCCCTGAAATCGCTTCAGATATAGATCTTTAACAAAACGCGTCGTCTGTTAGGATACATGTGTAAAATATACCCAAAGTGGTGAAAGGTATCATATAGTCGGCCCAGACCGACTTTACTACTTTCCTTACTGGTTTTAACTATCATTCCCACGCCTCTCTTACCCGCCACTTCTTGAATTCAACAAAATTAAATTTTCTGAAACCGAGAACCGAGGTCCCCCTAACTATTTTTATATACAAAACGGGTTATATGAGAGCTACCCCCAAAAAGGGGACGTATATTAATAATTCTGGTAGGAATATGAATCCAAAATACCATATTACAGTGAAAATCAAGCAGGGCGTTTTTTTTTCAAAAACTGCAATAATATAAATTAAATTAATTTCATAACAAATTCTCTATTTTTTATTTATAGACAAATTCGATTTTTAGTCATAGACGTTGTTGCTTGAGATCTATTTTTCATGATCAACATTTCAAAATGTTAATGTGGTAATATATGGAAACATGAACAGCCTGGTAATTATCCACATTCAACTAAGGAACTCAACTTACCCTTCATATCCTGCCAAATTACTGGCAACAGCTGTGCCCAGCACTGCCACAGTAATGGCTAGAATTAATTGTAACCGCATTTTGAATTTATTACTGTTGGCGGATGGATGGGTGGGTGGCCGTATTTAATTGCTACTTAAATATAATTTACAACAACTATTATTGTAATTCAACAGTAATAATAACACAAATAAATTATTTATTTATTTGTTTAATTTGTGACTTTTGTTTTCGTTTGGTTTTTTTTTAATCCGACTCGTGATTTTTACACCGAATATGTTTAAATGTTTGTTTTTAACACTTTTTTGCCAATCGCATGCATCATTCAATGATAAGCAGCAACAACAAAAACAAATCACCAAGGCGGTATTAGCATCAACAAACACAAATCGACAACACTGTTGAGGTATCTGGAACTGAGCGGTTTCAATGGATTAACGCAGTTTATGGGTCTGTTTAGATGTTATTCAATATCTGCCAAAGCCATAGATGAGTGTAAAATTAGCAGTCGAGGCGGTTGATTGGCTAAATATTTATTAACACTGCACTGAAGATGAGTTAATGTTTTTTTGCTTTGCCAAATGCAATGTGTTTTTTAGTTTAATTTATGTAACTTTATTTAAGTTTTAATTATTTGTTTTACGTTGTTTATTTTTCTTCTTATTTTATTTAATTACATAATTGTTGATTTTTTGTTTAATTTAATTCAAAACACAAGCTTAGCCTTTAAAGCTATTTCAACGATTTTAGCGATTAACGTCCGCAACGCTTAGCTTAACGCGACAGACTGATAATCATGCAAAACTTCAACTTAGAAGGAAGACGTTACCAAAATATCTGCAAGATTTCAAATCTAATAATGAGATGAGAAACACAACAACAACCAAGCCAGCCAAATCAATTCAAATCAAATAAATTCCGAAAAAAGCCGTAATTCATATACAAATTTTTATTTTGGTTTTCTTATCTAGTTTTTTTTTTTTTTTTGCTTTTGTTTTTTATTTTATTTTGAAAAGTATGATTTGTCGTTTTTAGACAACTAACTGCCTGTGTGTGTGTTTGTATGAGTATGAATTTTCTAACTTTTATGTAGAAACACTGTCTTGAGTGGATCTCAAAAGTGGTGAGTGTCAAGGTTAAAAGACCAAATGAGACGACATCGCAGCTTCCAATGCGAAACATTAAACCCAACGATCACTGTGACGACTGACTGGGTGACTGACTGACAAACAACCCAGACCCTAATGAACGCCACAGCATATCCACACAACAAAATTCCATTAGCCCGCCGACGACGTTTTTACACAAATGTAAACAACTGTCCAACAGCAGACGATAGATTTCAACTTGTTACCACCTCAAAAATGTTTCAAATTTCAAATCATCAATGACCGTTAAGATAAAAAAATAAAAGTATTATTAAATTGTTATGGCTCCACTGTTTCTTGTCAACACAACAATTGTCAATGTATTTGTCGGCGACAGGGTTTAGAATTTAAAAAAAAATATATATATGAAATTTTTTATTTATTTACCTGTGAAATGAACCTTTAATTACATGGTTGTTCAATTAAATAGCAGAAGCTTATTAAAGGCTATATACGATAAAGAGATTTTTCTATGGATTTAAGAGATCTCCCTAAATGCAAAATATTTATACGAAGTTTTCAAGTGTGTGTGTTTTTTATACCCTTCACCATAATTTGGTACAGGCTATTATGTCTTGGGGCATAGGTTTGTAACTGGCAAAAGGAAACGAGCATCAAGTGTGTGTGTTTTTTATACCCTTCACCACAATTTGGTACAGGCTATTATGTCTTGGGGCATAGGTTTGTAACTGGCAAAAGGAAACGAGCATCGAATCACTTTCTGAGTCGATTTACGCATGTCCGTCCGTCCATGTATTTTTGTGAACAAAGTACAGGTCGCATTTATGATCCGATTTGGATGGAATTTGGCATAGGTCACTTATTTGGCCCAAGGACGAACCCTATTGAAATTGGGAAAAATCTCTCCATATATACTTTCGTCCGATTTAAGGTAAATGGTGCACCAAAGTCCCTATATATCTTTCGATTTGCACGAAATTTGGCACAGCGTAATGAATTAGCTCTAGAATGATGTGTTGTAAGTTTCGTGAAAATCGGTTCAGATTTAGATATAGCTCCCATATATATTTTCGTCCGATTTAAGGTAAATGGTGCACCAAAGTCCCTATATACCTTTCGATTTGCACGAAATTTGGCACAGCGTAATTAATTAGTTATTGAATGATGTGTTGTAAGTTTCCTGAAAATCGGTTCAGATTTAGATATAGATCCCATATATATTTTCGTCCGATTTTAGGTAAATGGTGCACCAAAGCCCCTATATATCTCTCGATTTGCACGAAATTTGGCACAGCGTAATTAATTAGGTCTAGAATGATGTGTTAAGTTTCCTGAAAATCGGTTCAGATTTAGATATAGCTCCCATATATATTTTCGTCCTATTATATGTAAATGGTGCACCAAAGTCCCTATATACCTTTCGATTTGCACGAAATTTGGCACAGCGTAATGAATTAGGTCTAGAATGATGTGTGCTAAGTTTCCTAAAATCGGTTAAGATTTAGATATAGCTTCTATATCTGACCAAATGAAAAATTTAGTACCGGTTGGGTATAATATAGTCGGCCCCGTCCGACTTTACTTCTTTCCTTGCTGGTTTTTAAATCCAGTCGTGGATTTTTTAAAGAACTATTCAGTCGTGGATTTTTTAAAGAACTATTCAGTCGTGGATTTTTTAAAACTTATTTTACCATAGCTATTCAGGCGTGGAATTTAAAGAAAAATATTTTTCTGGAGATTATTCTGGCGTAGATTTTTTAATAAATGTTTTTCCAGAGGCTATTCGAGCGTAAATATTTTAATTTATATTTTATTTTTCCAGAGACTATTCAGGCGGGGATGTTTTAAAAATGATTTTTCCAATGACTATTCAGGGGTGCATTTTATAGCCTACACAACTATGTTGTCAGCTTTGTGCAGTCCCAAGAGTTTGTTACGCCACGGAATATTGGTCC